>NC_058080.1:474247679-474474129 GCF_014858855.1 Bufo gargarizans | reverse complement strand
TGCACACGACCGTTGTTGTTTTGTGGTCCGTTTTTTAACTGATCCGTTGTTCCATATCTGAGGTTTTTTTTCTCTGATTTAAGTCCTCTTCCATTCCATTATTGCACAAAATATATCCGTATGGTTTCCATATTTGATCCGTTTTTTGCGGATTATATACAGCAACAGTAACTTATTAATCACCAAGCACATTAGCAATATGGGCTGGATATAGCATTTCTATAGTATGGATCCGCAAAATACCGATGAAATACAGATGACATACGGATGTGTTCTGTGTGTGTTGCGTATTTTTTGCGGACCCATTCACTTGAATGGGGCCTCGGACTGTGATTTGTGGAAAATAATAGGACATGCACTATTTTTTACGGAACGGCCATGCGGACAAACGGAAATGGAATGCACACGGAGTAACTTCTGTATTTTCTACAGCCCCATTAAAGTTAATGGTTCCGCATAGGGTCTGCAAAAAACCCAAAACGGAAGCGGAAAGAAAATGCGTTTGTGTGCATGAGCCCTCATAGGATTTTTTCCTACAAATGACATTTACCATTTTTCCATAGGATAGGTGATAAATGTATGATTGCTGGAATCCCGCACAATGACAGGATGGGGTCCAGAGTCCTCAGTTCATTCTCACAACATGACCATGATGAGGAGAATTTTAACTGGAGCTTTGTTCAAGCATGGCTATGGGCTAATAGACATGCTTGAACACCACTCCAGTTGAAATACATGTACGGCACTGGAGGGATGGGCAAACATGGCACCTGCTTGCGCGTGCAAAGGGTGTCATGGCCGGCGGGTCTCCGCTGTTTTAAACAGCAGAGACCCACGGCTAATGACTACGAACAGCAATTTTTGGAACCTTTAATATATTCATGTAAAACGTATCCTCTTATATTAATGTGATTCAGTTTTATCGCCACTTTGTATTATGTTTCGATATGCAGCATACTTCATGCACACTTAAGCAGGATACAATGTATTTTTAGCTTGCTTACCAGTGTTCTGGTATGTTCGTCTGATGCTGCCAATATAATAGTTAATACATACGTGGCTTTACTCTGTGGGCTGTTTCCCTCCAAAACCGCTGTCAGTCCCAGCACTTGTGACAACACTTTTGTTTCAGTGCATGTGAGTTAGGAATATCGGGACTCCGCTTTGTGGCATGTATTTTGTTCTTTGATAGAGGATCTTTGCTTCTTAGATACCGCAGTATTATCTCTTATATTTCTTTACCAAATGCGTTTTGAAACCTGAATGGTTTCTTCTTCAGTGGTCAAAAGATATGATATAAAATGAGGGACAAGTTGCTCCTTATATTGAGAAAGTATAATCACTTAAATCCCGGACCGGACTGTGTCACGCTGCTACGGTTACTGAAAACACCTTCATATATAGCCATATAATGTGAAAAAAACAACTAACAAAAAACAATATGATATACATACACTAACCTAAAAAAATTATTAGGAACACCTGTTCTATTTCTCATTAATGCGATTATCTAGTCAACCAATCATATCGCAGTTGCTTCAATGCATGTAGGGTTGTGGTCCTGGTCCAGACAATCTCCTGAACTCCAAACTGAATGTCAGAATGGGAAAGAAGGGTGGGCTACAACAGCAGAAGACCCCACCGGGTACCACTCACCTCCACTACAAATAGGAAAAAGAGGCTACAATTTGCACAAGCTCACCAAAATTGGACTGTTGAAGACTGGAAAAATGTTGCCTGGTCTGATGAGTCTCGATTTCTGTTGAGACATTCAAATGGTAGAGTTAGAATTTGGTGTAAACAGAATGAGAACATGTATCCATCATGCCTTGTTACCACTGTGCAGGCTGGTGGTGGTGGTGTAATGGTGTGGGGGATGTTTTCTGGGCACACTTTAGGCCCCTTAGTGCCAATTGGCCATCGTTTAAATGTCACGGGATACCTGAGCATTGTTTCTGACCATGTCCATCCCTTCATGACCACCATGTATCCATCCTCTGATGGCTACTTCCAGCAGGATAATGCACCATGTCACAAAGCTTGAATCATTTCAAAGTGGTTTCTTGAACATGACAATGAGTTCACTGTACTAAAATTGCCCCCACAGTCACCAGATCTCAACCCAATAGAGCATCTTGGGGATGTGGTGGAATAGGAGCTTCGTGCCCTGGATGTGCATCCCTCAAATCTCCATCAACTGCAAGATGCTATCCTATCAATATGGGCCAACATTTCTAAAGAATGCTATCAGCACCTTGTTGAATCAATGCCACGTAGAATTAAGGCAGTTCTGAAGGCAAAAGGGGGTCCAACACCGTATTAGTATGGTGTTCCTAATAATTCTTTAGGTGAGTGTATATCTGTATAGAGAGGAGTCCTCTCCTGCATAACGGAAACGGGACAAATCCGTTATGCAGGCCTTAGACTTCTATTATGATGGAATTAATAACGGAATGCCTCTAAAGGCATTCCGTTATGCATTTCGTCATAGAATTGCGTTATGGTCCGTGGTAACGGAATCCATAATGCAATTCTGCTTTTACCACCAAATGAAGTATGAACGAATTTCATAACATGAATTTCGCTCATCTCTAGTAAAAACCTATACATATGTGGTATCTTTGTAATCATACTTACCCAGGGAATGAAGGGCATAGGTCTGTTTTGCTGCAAAGGGAACGCCTTGGGAACAAAACTCATAAAACGGTGGAGGTATTACGTTTTTTTCCAATTCCACCCCATTTGGTCATCAGAGCCCATACATTCTAATGCTGTAAGGAGATGGACCTTCATACAGTATTAATCCGAAGTTTTGAACAAAGCGACCTTGAATGTAGCATCCGAAGCTCGCTTTGATCATCATTAATGATGGTCACAGCTTATATACTCTGCTTCCCTGCACAGTGATCGCTGCATAAGTAACAGAGCATGTCTATAAAAATGTTCCATAGACATCAATGCCATGTTTTTCATAAATGATGTTTAGATCTGACAAAAGTATTTGAGTTCCTTTCAACAGTAGCAAATCAAGGTACTGTACTCAGACTTAAACAGGTTCTCCCATAGCAAACATTTATGGTTGAGATCAATTAACTTCAAAGGGAACCTGTCATCATCTTTATGCTGACCATACTAATGGCAGTATAAAGTAGAGACAGGTGAGTTGATTTCAGCGGGCTGTCATTTATAAGTTAAAAGTAAGTGGTTGACGAGAACCATCATCACAATCATTGCAGACTAGGCCTGGAAAAGAGTCCCAGACACCTGAGAATGAGTCATGGTTATTCATAAATGCCTACTCTCCCTGCCCACCTGCTGATGACTGACAGTCTTCTTCCTAGTGATGGAACAGCCACAGCCACTCATGAATTAGACTAATAATTTACAATAAACAAAAAAAATTGAGAAAGAAAATAATGAGGGAGTTTGGGCAAACTTTATTGGGTTGGGGACAATGGGGCAAAACTTAAAAATACAAAACAAAAAAACATAAATCACAGGCAATTTTTTTATTTTATTTTTTCTATGACAAAACACACAGACAAAAATCCCTCCCTAGTACAAAAAACCCTAAAACAGTTACACTAAAACGCAAAGACTTTCTTAATTTTTTTTCACAGATAAAAGACACAGAACAATCTCTCCCTAACAAACAAAACTCTAAAACAGTAACACTAAAACACAGGCAATTTTTTTTCACAGATAAAAGACGCAGGCAATAATCCCTCCCTAACAAACGAACCCCTAAAACTGTTACACTAAAACACAGGCAAATATTTTTTTTTTTTCACGGGCAAAAGATGCAGACAATAATCCTTCACTAACAAACGAACCACTAAACTGTTACACTAAAACACAGGCAAAGACTTTTTTTTTGCTTTTTTTTTTACAGACAAAAGATGCAGGCAATAATCCCTCCGTAACAAACGAAACCCTAAAACTGTTACACTAAAACACAAGCAAAAACTTTTTTTTGGTTTGTTTTCTTCACAGACAAAAGACACAGACAATAATCCCTCCCTAACAAACGAAACTTAAGGCCTCATGCACACGACCGTTGTGTGTTTTGCGGTCCACAAACCTTGGATCTGCAAAACACGAATGGCGTCCGTGTGTGTTCTGCAATTTGCGGAACGGCACGGACAGCCATTAATATAATTGCCTATTCATGTCCGCAAAATGCGGACAATAATAGGACAGGTTATTTTTTTTGTGTTCCACGGAATGGAGCAATGGATGTGGACAGGACACGGAGTATCTGGATTATATATGGATTATATCTGGATTATATATGAGGTATCAGAAGTATTAGGCCCCTTTCACACGGGCGAGTTTTCCGTGCGGGTGCGATGCGTGCGGTGAACACATTGCACCCGCACTGAATCCTGACCCATTCATTTCTATGGGGCTGTGCACACTGAGCGGTGATTTTCACGCATCACTTATGCGTTGCGTGAAAATCGCAGCATGCTCCTCTTTGTGCGTTTTTCACGTAACGCAGGCCCTATAGAAATGAATGGGGTTGCGTGAAAATCGCATGCATCCGCAAGCAAGTGCGGATGCGGTGCGATTTTCACGCATGGGTTCTAGGTGACAGTCTATTCACTGTATTATTTTCCCTTATAACATGGTTATAAGGGAAAATAATAGCATTCTGAATACAGAATGCTTAGTATAATAGTGCTGGAAGGGTTAAAAATAATAAAAAAAGTTAACTCACCTTCTCCTCTTGTTCGCGTAGATCCCGGTCTGTTCTTTAGCTGTGGGCTGAAGGACCTGTGGTGATGTGAGATCACATGCTCCATCACCATGGTGATGGACCATGTGATTGGAGCATGTGATCTGACATCACCTCAGGTCATTCAGTCCACAGCTAAAGAACAGACCGGGATCTACGCTAACAAGAGGAGAAGGTGAGTTAACTTTTTTTTATTATTTTTAACCCTTCCAGCACTATTATACTAAGCATTCTGTATTCAGAATGCTATTATTTTCCCTTATAACCATGTTATAAGGGAAAATAATACAATCTTCAGAACATCAATCCCAAGCCCGAACTTCTGTGAAGAAGTTCGGGTTTGGGTACCAAACATGCGCGATTTTTCTCACGCGAGTGCAAAACGCATGACAATGTTTTGCACTCGCGCGGAAAAATCGCGCATTTTCCCGCAACGCACCCGGCTCTTATCCGGGCAAAAAACATGACGCCCGTGTGAAAGAGGCCTAATAAAACAGCAATTCAGCACAGCACAATTATCACACTCCTCTCTCTCTCACAACTGGATGAAACAGCACAAAATGGCTGTTGGAAATGTTCTTATATAGTAAGGGGTAAGCAACTTTCCTATTGGTTGCTAGGGATGTTGCTCAGCTATGGCAGAGATATTGCAGCCTTCTCATTGGACCACATGCTAGAAGCCAGGATGGATCATGTGTACTGTGAAAATCAAAATCTAGAATATTCAAAACGACGAATATATGTCACTATATTCTAAAAATTCGCACATTTTTTAAGTGCCGAGATTCGCAATTAAAATTAGCGATTTGAATATTCACGCTCAACACTATTGATGACCAAGGAGATTTGGTGCAATGCACATCTGCCATGCAACAGTAGGCTGCTGCCACTTTGATAAAGTGTTGTCCACATTGAACTTGTTTACTCTAACTAAAACTGTGCCCTCATTGAGAGTATTTATCATATGATTTTTGCCTCTTGTGTAATACTGTAAAGCCCTATTCACACTTAAGCCTCATGCACACGACCGTTGTTTTGGTTCGCATCCAAGCCGCAGTTTTTGTGGCTCAGATGTGGATACATTCACTTCAATGGGGCCGCAAAAGATGCGGACAGCAATCCGTGTGCTGTCCGCATCCGTTGCTCCGTTCCGTAGCCCCGCAAAAAAAAAAAAAAATAGAACATGCCCTATTCTTGTCTGTTTTGCGGACAAGAATAGGCATTTCTACAATGGGCCGCCCGTTCCGTTCTGCAGAAGGCACACGGGCGGCTTCTGTTTTTTTGCGGATCCGTAGTTTGCAGATCGCTAAAAATAAAACGGTCGCGTGCATGAGGCCTAACAAAGGAATCCAGATATTTTCTGGAGTTTACCAGGAGGGGTTGTATGTGTGAGCTCAAAAAACCCCAATATCTGTCCACGGACTTTACCCATTCTTTTTTTTCTCCAGAGCCCTAGGACTAAATCTGGGTTTTGTCTGAGTGAGCGTATGTATGAAAATAATGAAAATAGCAGTAAATATTCCGCAAAATCACAATTGGCCAAGCCTAAAGTCCCTGCCCCTTGCCTAGGTACCTGGAACATTTCCGCTGCAGTGAGAGTGCACGTGACATGGAACATCTTCGGAGTGATAGCTACTGTACATGTGTGAAAGGCCAACTCAGTAAATCTCCTGATAATCTGAAAATATTCCGTAGTTTAGGTGTGAAAACAGCTTAAAGGGGTTGTCCGAGTTATGGAAAAAACATATAGCACTGTAAATCTGATGGTCAGCGATATGTAACTAAGCTAAGCAAGTTTTAGGGAAAAAAATTATCTATTTCCTCATTTCCCTGGTTCTCTTCTGGCCCTTTGTTTACTTGCAATAAAAACAATCTCTGCCCCTCCCCCTGCACTGCTAAGGGAGTGAATACAAGAGCTGCCCTGAGTGATATGTCTGCCTGCTGGGAGACTCAGTAGCATGTTGTATGTGTAGGACTACAAGTCCCAGATGTATAATGAGACAGCTAAGTGAGTGAATACAAGAGCTGCCCTGAGTGACGTGTCTGCCTGCTGGGAGACTCTGCAGCATGTTGTATGTGTAGGACTACAAGTCCCAGCTGTATAATGACACTGCTAAGAGAGTGAATACAAGAGCTGCCCTGAGTGACATGTCTGCCTGCTGGGAGACTCAGCAGCATGTTGTATGTGTAGGACTACAGGTCCCAGCTGTATAATGATACTGCTAAGGGAGTGAATACAAGAGCTGCCCTGAGTGACATGTCTGCCTGCTGGGAGACTCAGTAGCATGTTGTATGTGTAGGACTACAAGTCCCAGATGTATAATGACACAGCTAAGTGAGTGAATACAAGAGCTGCCCTGAGTGACGTGTCTGCCTGCTGGGAGACTCAGTAGCATGTTGTATGTGTAGGACTACAAGTCCCAGCTGTATAATGACACTGCTAAGAGAGTGAATACAGGAGCTGCCCTGAGTGACATGTCTGCCTGCTGGGAGACTCAGTAACATTTTGTATTTGTTAAACTACAAGTCCCAGATGTATAATGACACAGCTAAGTGAGTGAATGCAAGTACTGCCCTGAATGACATGTCTTCCTGCTGGGAGACTTAGCAGCATGGTGTATGTGTAGAACTACAAGTCCCAGCTGTATAATGACACTGTTAAGGGATTGAATACAAGTGCTGCCCTGAGTGACATGTCTGCCCGCTGGGAGACTCAGCAGCACGTTGTATGTATAGAACTACTGTCATGGTCTTACCTTCTTGCTGTTCTCCTTCGTTTGACATGTGCTGGCGGCCATCTTGGTTTCTGGGTTTCTTGTAGCCTCCCACCCTGCGGCTTCTCCTTCCCACTGGGAGGAGCTGGATGCCTAGCTCATATATATAGGAGGTCTGTGGCTTCAGTTCCTTGCTTGGTCCTCCTGTGTTCACATGCTTCTAAGACTGCTGCTGCTTCTGGTTCCTGATCCTGGCTTCGTCTGACTACCCTGCTGGTTCCTGGTCCAGGCTTCATCTGACTACCCTGCTGGTTCCTGATCCAGGCTTCGTCTGACTACCCTTCTGGTCCCTGACCTCTGGCTTCGCAAGACCCTGCTTCGGTTTAGCCATCCGTTTGGACTTTTGCCTGACAGCTTGATTTTCAATAAAGCCTTCTTATTTCCACTTATCTCTTGTTGTACGTCTGGTTCATGGTTCCATGACAACTACAAGTCCTAGCTGTACAATGACACTGTTAATACACACAGGATCTTCCCCCTACCTGCAATGCTCTGCAGAACTTATCTTTCAGCTCCTGTGCACAGCATTTGTCTCCTTACTGCCTGCAGCTACACAGTAAACACTTTAGCCCTGAGTCTGTGCAGCTGAAGGGGTTAAGAATCCTGGGAGAGAGCAATAAGCAGCAGCCGACAGTGCAGGGGGGCATGGCCAGCACAGTGACGTCTCGTGTACAGATCTCTCAGCCTTGTGCACAAACTTTTTTAGAGCAGGGAGAGAAGCTGACATCACAGGTCATGTGACCCTCAGTGAAATCTGAGAAACCAGCCACTGGAGATAAAGTGAGTTAATTGGAAAGCTGTTACATTTGCCTAATTAGAAAGAATAAAAAACTCGGACAACCCCTTTAAGTCTGTCTGTCAAAAGACTTATAACCATTGCTGCCCATCAGTAAACTCACTTTTTAATGTTACACCTCTGTCCGACTGAATTTCATATGTCATTTTATAGTGGGCAGCCATGCATGCCACACAGGAACAAAAAGATTGTCCTTGATTTACTAATGTATCTGCTCCAAAAGTTTCTATACTTTTTTCCAAGGTGCTCAACAAGGTGACGTGGCGTAAAAATCTGTCTCAAAGTAAGGCAACCAATAGTCAGTATAGAGTTTGAGAAAAGTGTCCTTGCTCCAGATTTCTCATAAATCCTGAGGTACTGTGATAGATCTCGTACAGGTCTCAATTTTAGTGATGAACAAAGCAAGTTTGGGATGTTACATCTGAAGTCACTTCATTCATAACTTCGGAATAATACTGTATGGAGATCCGTCTTTGTACAGTATTGGAATGCATCGGCTCAGATGACCAAAAGTTAGTAATTTGTGAAGTCGTGAGTGACTTTGTTGAATTACTTTGGTAACTGGGAAAACCACTTTTAAACTTGGAACCAAATTCAAGTTTTAAAGTAATTTTCCACTTTAAAAACCTATTAATTAAGTTATTCAACGAAGTCACAAGCAACTTCGCGAATAACTAACTTCGGCTCATCGGACCCCATACATTCTAATACTGTACAGAGACGAATCTCCGCACAGTATTAATCTGAAGTTATGAATGAAGTGACTTCGTATGTAACATCCAAAGCTTGCTTCACTTATCACTGCTCAATTTTATTATTGAAACCCGACAAACTAATTAAGCATGTCAAAAATTGTAAAAATAAATAAAAAGTAAAGCCTTAGATTTTACTACAACATTTGGAACCACATAGCCAGATTAAAAGCAGCTGACACTAATAAATTACCGTACTTGTTTCACAGCTGCAAAATGGTCTGGATTCCAAACCACATCTTTTAGTCCATATTTGCAGTCTGACAACTTATTATTGTGCCATTTTCTTGGACAATTTAATCCACAACCTCTTTTGCTAAACTGTAATACATCCATTATAAAAGGCACAAATTCCTTCAGGGTACACACCTGTGATCCCTGCAGGCATTATTTTTCAGGAGCGCTAAAGATAACTCTGGTTATTTAGTGTTGTGATTACAATAGCAGAATACTCTCTGCCTTTGCTTTCTACATACAGTACTGGAAAGTTATTGTGGCCTAAAATATGCCATAGTAACATGCAATACTATACTGTAATTAAAGGGAACCACGATCTTGGACTATCTGCAGTAATACATAAACAGTAGTGCAGATAAGGAGTCCAGATCACTATTCTTTATTTTCCTACTCTCCCCTATATGCCCGTTGTCTGCTTTTAAAGCTGTATTGAAATACTTTGTCAAGATTGCTCTCCATGAGCACAGGAGTTTCTATTATGTAAGCACTGCCAGACTGTGTGTTGCAGGGGAACAGGGGTCAGTAAGTGTGTTGTAAGGGTATTTACATACTTAAGAGCTGATTGGTTCTGTCCCCTTTAATTCTGTCCCCTTTAATATCACCTTCTATATTGTTTGTAATGTAGTGAGTTAGTTATAGTTAGACATACACAACCCTCATTGTGCTAAGAAGGCCCCATTCCTGAGTGCTTATCTCAGAAACATGTTTTCTGCCCACTGGACATCCTTGGTAGAAGGGGTTAAAGGGTATAAACCTTTTGAACACAGAGAGTTAATTGGCACTTTATTGAGGAATGCCATCCAGGTAGGATATTGTGATTGAAACACTATCCCTATCTCTTGCATCACCATGGGGTGTCAGCCATGTGCTATGATGTGGCGACCGGAGTCCCACCATATTGTATTGTGTTGCTGGCCAGTGATTTTTTACTTTTACTACTATGTATTTGATTTGTCAGTTTTATATTTTTATCACATTTAGTGTTGAGCGAATCAAAGCATCCGAAGTGGAATTAGATTGAGGTTTTCCTCAATCAAGATGGGAGTGGACAGCCTCTCTGTGATCAAGTGGATGAGATGAATATATATATCTATATCTATATCTATCTTTTTAACTCCGGATTAAACCCCTGAGTAGTGATGAGCAAAGTCCGAACGTATGAGGTAAGTATGATTTTTTTTTTCACTGCCATTCGGGGAAAATTGATCAATTGATCTGCTACCACAAAGCACAAGGAAATTTGGCTTGATGGTAAATCAAATTTTCCATGAAATTCGCTTAACACTACCCTTGAGAACCTGATTGTGAGTCTCAGATGCCACGATTAGTGCTTAACACGGCATCTGAGGGGTTAAATGAAGTGGGACAATGCAATCGCCATTCCTCATCATTGTGCCCACTATATACAATGAAAAGTGATGAAGTAATTGTAAAAAATCTAATTGCTTGAAGTTTGGCAAAGCTGCCGAATTGAATTTTTTAAAACTTTTTAAATCACATTTATTAAATATACTTATTCACTTAGCCTACATTAGATCATGTATTCTCAAATACTTTGAATTCAAAACACGGACATCGCCTGCACTATAATAGAATATATCTAATCTTGTCCGCAATTGCAGACAAGAATAGGACATGTTCTATTTTTTTCGGGAACGGAAATGCGGACCCGGAAGTGCGGATTCGCATTTCCGGATCCTGGCCGCACTTTGTGCAGCGGCATAGAAATGGATGGGTCCGCAATTCTGTTCTGCAAAATGCGTAACAGAATTGCAAACGTGTGAATGGACCCGAATAGTACAACATTGTGGTGACAGACTCCCTTTAAAATGTCTTACTGCAAAACATTTAAGTAATAATACCAATTAACTGTCATCGTTATTTATACACTCTACAGATAACACTAGTCTAGTTGAGAAATACTATGGTCACTCTATTTGCATAGCGCAATGACTGAGTGGCTAGCATTGGAGCTTTGCCATACTGGGATCCTGTGCACAGTGGAGACTCCGAAGAGCAGCCTTCAAAAGGGGGAAGGGCTTTACTTTATAACGTGAGAAGGGCTCCTGACTGTGAAAAGGGCCCCAACAACGGGGAGGTGATAATGGCCGCAAAAGTACTGCAGAATATATTTGTACTGTGTAAGCAAGAGATATAATATTTTTTTCTCAGCATTGCAGCGTTTCTCAGCATATGAACATGGGACCAAAACAGATACATTCAGCTGCCAAGCACGCATGCAACAGCTCAGCCAGTTTCATTGGTTCAAATATGCCGACAGATGCCATTTAAAGTGCTAATTTGCCCAAAATGGGGCCAATAGCTGCAGAAATATAAAATTATGATATTTTTTGCAATATATATTACCTACTTATTTTCTCTCCTTCGTCCTGTTTCCCTCTTTGTGGTATTTGCTATTGGTATAACGATTTCTCTGTACTGTGAACACTGACTATGCAGCCTCCTCTGTAGTCAAGTTCAGTAGAAGTTACAGTACCTGTAGGCTGCCCAGTATTAAACATATTGTTATCTTGAGATTGATCCTGTTGCTCCCTCAACAGTGGCACAGCAGGCTACAGTTACGGAGGAAAGCCATGGCAGCATGGGAGGTTAAACCTGCCAAAATTAGTGGAGACAAAACTGAGCTGAACAGAAAGGAACGCTCCAAAATGCATTCCTTTCCGTTTAGTTGCATTCCCATACCGGAGAGAAAACCGCAACATGTTGTAGTCTGTTTTCCGGGATGCAGAGCAAGATGGATCTGGCATGACACCCAATGCAAGTCAATGGGAGCACAATCTGCCACAATAGAAAACGGATCCGTCCTCTATTGACTTTCAGTTGAGTTTATGACGGATCCATCTTGGCAATGTTAAAAATAATACAACTGGATCCGTTCATAACAGATGCAGATGGTTGTATTTTCAGTAACGGAAGCGTTTTTTGCTGAATCCTGCCGGATCCAGTAAAAATGCTAGTGTGAAAGTAGCCTTACAAAAGCATTGCTCCAAGGATTCAGTGTTGCCCCTAGTGCTCCAATTTACTCATTTGCATATGAATACCATGCAAATTCCTCTGAAGCTGTTTAACATATAGACAAATGAAAGCTATCATTTCCATCAGCATGATCAGCCCCACCACACAGTAACGCTGGGTTCACACCTGAGCGTTTTACAACGCGTTCCTACGCGCTGTAAAACGCTCAACAAGGAGAAACCAATGCTTCCCTATGGGCATGGTTCTCACCTGGGCGTTTTACAGCGCGTATGGTCGCGCTGTAAAACGCCCGATACCCCAAGAAGTACATGAGCTTCTTTGGGGCGTCTTGTCGCGCGTTCCCATACATAGACTTTCGGGAACGCGCGACAAAGGGCGTTCGCTTGTCTCTGTATGCGCGATTGCAAACGCCGGTACAATCGCGCAAACAGAGCGCTCCATCGCGAACGCTCAGGTGTGAACCCAGCGTAAGCCTGGTTTAAAGGGTTGATCATGCTAACAGAGCCTCTTTAAGTTATATATATTATTTTCAATATACCATAAATATTTCAGTTGGTAGTACTCCTTTAATGTTTTATTTTGGGATTTCCACCATGTGGAAAAGGTTGTATACCCCTGAATTAGAATAAATATAATGATTTGTAATATTTAATGAAATAATTTTATATCTGTATAATATTGACCCTCACTGTTAACACTATGTGCTGTGTCAAATACCAATGAAATTGACCCTTCTGTAAATGAATTCATTATAAGAAGTCAAGTTTACTTTCATTGATCTTGGTGAATTTTCACTCCATCATTAGTGGCATCCAATATTAAACTCCTTTGGAGCTATTAATTAAACTGACAGAAAAACATTTGCATTTTAGTTTTTTTTTCTTTTCCGTTGTTCTTGCTTGCCCAGCTTTCGTTTTATGAAAAACACAGTGGTTAGTAACAGTGCCCTTATTTTAAAGGACAAGCTGTTAATGGATCTCTGAAAGACGAAAAGGACTTCCACCCTAAATAATAAAGAAACAACAAGCAGAATTCATGAGATTGCTTGAATTAATATTCTGTTTTTAATACTGTATCTAGTATATTGTACAGCAAAAATTGGGTAGTAAGTAGTGTCAGAAAGCTGATATAAATTAATATTACAATAAATGTTAATTTTATATTTACTGTAAGCAATTGCAGATGATCATGTTCTTGGTGTCTTGGGGAATGTAGACTAACATTAGAGAAGGCGGTGCAAAGGATGAAGAAGAGGGAAACTAAAACTAAAAGGAGTAGAAGCAGTAGATAAAAGGAAGGACAATAAAGAATCTATTGCTGAAGGAAGGGTGCTGCATAGTGGGATTGGGAAGCAGTATGCACCCAGACTCTTACACCACCAAAAATGTTTTGACATTTTCTAAATATTAAAAATTTGATTTCAATAATTTATCTGATGATTCATTGACTTTATTATATTGAAAAGCAAAAGTGTTTTCGTAATTGTACAACATGTTTTGTTAGTGTGCATAAACAGGAAGAAGGCATAGTGTGCATGAATGAAACTCCACCAAAAGTAGTATGCCTTTAACACAGTTAATATTACCCATTGCAGTTTGGGGTCTAAAATTCTGTGTAGATTTCTTCTATATAAATCCAGTGAATGGAATAGATGCATGCGCACTAGCACTCCATTCACACAAGGGACTTGAAAACTCCTATTCTTGCAATCAGTAATAGTCCCAGTGGTCAGATGCCCCAGCAGTCATACATTTATCACCTATCCTGTGGGTAGATGATAAGTTCAGTGATCTCCCCCTAGTGGCAGCTGTACAGGCCCCAAAGTAATTGCATGTCTTTATGATACAGTAGGCATATCATTAGGCTTATGTGCACATGGCAATTTCAATACCATTATCTTTTATATATTGGCAAAAACGCCCAGGTGTAGGGTAGAATCAGGGGGTTAGATTAAGGGTTCCAAGTGTAAAGAGCAGTCCATTTATTCGAAGCCTCCTCCACCGCATACTGTAGGCCACGGATCAGCAACCTCCGGCACTCCAGCTGTTCAGAAACTACTACTCCCAGAATGCTTCATTCACTTCTATGGGAGTTAGGAGCAGCCGAGCATGTTTGCATGCTGGGAGTTGTAGTTTCACAGAAGCTGGAGTGCCAAAGGTTGCTGATCCCTGCTGTAGGCCATTTAGTAAGACTTGTACCCTACCTTAGAGTATGCTGTATGAGGAATTTTCAGTGCAGCATTCATCATACTATAGATATAACATATTCTTTACTGTAAATACTGTATCTAGACACCAACACTTACTACAAGCTAATTACATAAAAATCATATGAACCAAGGTTACTACATATATAAAGCCCCAGAACCAAGCTCACCCAGTACAGTACAATACAGTACCAAAACCCAGCACATAACATAAAGATAGTACTGCAAGAGAGTTCAGTGCATAAATACAGTACCGGAACCCAGTACACAACATAAATACAGCACAACAATAAAGCTCATTACATAAATAGAGCACTTGAACCAAGGTTACTTCATATATAAAGCTTCAGAGCTAAGCTCTGTACATAACCCAGTACAATACAATACAGTACCAGAACCCTGCACATAACATAAAGACAGCACCACAATAAAGCTCGGTCCAGTTCAATACAGTACCACAATCCAGTACATAACATAAAGACAGTGCCACAATAAAGCTCATTACATAAATACAGCACCTGAACCAAGGTTACTTCATATATAAAGCTTCAGAGCTAAGCTCTGTACATAACCCAGTACAATACAATACAATACAATACAGTACCAGAACCCTGCACATAACATAAAGACAGCACCACAATAAAGCTCATTACATAAATACAGCACCTGAACCAAGGTTACTTCATATATAAAGCTTCAGAGCTAAGCTCTGTACATAACCCAGTACAATACAATACAGTACCAGAACCCTGCACATAACATAAAGACAGCACCACAATAAAGCTCATTACATAAATACAGCACCTGAACCAAGGTTACTTCATATATAAAGCTTCAGAGCTAAGCTATGTACATAACCCAGTACAGTACAATACAGTACCAAAACCCAGCACATAACATAAACATATCACCACAATAAAGCTCAATGCATAAATACAGTACCAGAACCCATCACATAACATAAAGACTACAGATGAGCGAATCAAAGTTGACGAAGTGGAATTCGACCAAATTCGTGAGTCGGTCCTTACACTCCTGTAATTCGCCCACTTGCCCCTGGTATTGCCCATACGGCTCAAGTAGGTGAGTGTTAGGACCCGAGCTACTAGAGAAACCTTGGCGCGGTGCTTAGGCTCAGACATGTCCTCATGTAGGACATGTTGGCTAATCTCTTAATTTAACACCAGTTTGAGGGCTTAGTATTGTTATTAGATTGTTATACTGTTTATGACATCCACGCAATTGCTATATTGTGTAGGATGTCTCTTCTGGTACTTGTGGTCCGCTGCAGGCATCCTCCGCTGTATGCATTTTTGCTAGGGATCACCATTAGCAACGGTCCACAAGTGCAGGATTTGCTCCTCTGTATATATACTCACCTAAAGAATTATTAGGAACACCTGTTCTATTTCTCATTAATGCGATTATCTAGTCAACCAATCACATGGCAGTTGCTTCAATGCATGTAGGGTTGTGGTCCTGGTCAAGACAATCTCCTGAACTCCAAACTGAATGTCAGAATGGGAAAGAAAGGTGGGCTACAACAGCAGAAGACCCCACTGGGTACCACTCATCTCCACTACAAATAGGAAAAAGAGGCTACAATTTGCACAAGCTCACCAAAATTGGACTGTCTGGCACTAGGATTCTACCCCGACATCAGTTTATAATAGATATTGGTACCTATTTGCAACATTTTATTCTATTTTATTTTGAATGTATTTTATATTGTGAATGGTGTGTAATTGTTTTACCCTTTTGACCGTGTAGGTTCTATCCTTAAAATTAAAACATTCTATATATCGTATGACCTAGGTGTTGTGAGTGCTCACTCTCTCTCTTGTTTTAAAATGGCTTCTGCATATGTTAGGACATGGAGCAAAGAACTCTGGGAACAAGGGATCGCCAACAATGCCATGCATGCAGCCATTCAGAAGTCAGCCAGCCCCTGTTATGTCTCAGTCCTATAAATAGCCTCAGCCATCTTGGATTCTGCCATTGTCCACTGTACTTAGTGCAGGGAGATATGGGACAGGTGCTAGGGACAGCTTTATTGTGCTGAAAAAACTATTTAGAAGTTCTAGGAAAGATTATTCATAGTGAAGGAAAAGGATAGGGAGGCATTATCCACACTATAAAAGGAGTCCAATAGGAGAGTGTACAGCCTGGGTAATAGGAGTGATTCTATTACACCTTGTGCACTAACTGGGGATCCAAATTGCTTTTATACTGCTGCTTTTAGCTTTGCACTATATGATAGTTCAGCAATTCCAGCAAATCTTGCTTGTTATTGGTGTGCAAGTGCTGGGTGATACAGCCATTTAAGGGGTGTATTAATAGGAAATATACGTATATCCTATTAGCTGTTCTGCAGTGATTTTACATTGTTGTAATTTTTTTTCGGTGTATTAATCGGAAAAAATATGTCTGAATTGCTGTTATGCTGTGAAGTTACAATGTACTACAGCCATTTATGGGGTGTATTAATAGGAAATATACGTACGTCCTATTAGCCGTTCTGAGGTGAATTTACATTGTTATACACAGTTTTTTGGGGTATATTCATAGGTAGGAAAATATGTATTAATTGCCATTCTGTGGCGAAGTTACATTGTACTACATCCATTTATGGGCTGTATTAATAGGAAATATACGTACGTCCCATTAACAGTTCTGCAGTGAATTTACATTATTATACTTTTTTTGGGGTGTATTAATAGGAAAAAGACTACGTCTTAATTGCTGTTCTGCGGTGAAGTTACTGTCACGGTGTCTCCCGTGACAGGGGTTAGAAGATCTGAGAGACTGGCTGCACGTGATGTGATCTGACAGCCTCTTTGGTTTCACTTGTTTCTGTGTTGTTGCTGGTTATGACCACACCTCTTGTCTCAGGTGTAGCTTAAGTGCAACTCCTCTATTTACTCTGGTCTCACCCATCATGCTATGCGGTTGATAGCTCCTTTCTGGTTTTGGAAGTGCTGATGTTTGGTTCTCTACTGAGTTTCTGTTCGTCCGCATACTTCAGAGTTAAGTGTCTTTTCCTAATTTCTTGTTTGTTGTATTCCCCTATCTTTTGGTATTAGGCCTGAGGAAGTTTCCTGTTCCTTCAGCTGGGAAGGAACAGGTCATCTTTTGTCCTGACACTATCTCAAGGGCCCTTAAGAGTAAAATAGGGCTTTAGGTTCCTATATATGAACATTCCTACCATCGAGGTCTGTTCATACTGATAGTAGTCAAGGCTCGGTCTAGGGATTCACTAGGTGGTGACCTTTCCCTTTTCCCTAGTTTCCAGACCTAGTACCTTTTCCCTTCCCTCTTGTGTTCAGTTTGGAGTTTACTACCCACACAGCGCCGTGACATTATCAACTGCCACAAACCGTCATTTTTTGCTTGTGTCAGTGAGGCTATGGATCCAATCGCTGCACTGGCTAGACAATTGCAGGGTCTGTCTATTGAGGTAGCTGACCTCCGCTGACCATTTTTCAGAGCTCTAGGTCTTTTCTACGATGACCCAGATCGGATCTCCCTGGCCGAGACCAGTTATGTGTTTTACAGCAGGGAGAGCGTTTTTCGGAGATCTATTGCTCTGAATTTAGGAGAT
This sequence comes from Bufo gargarizans, assembly GCF_014858855.1. Taxonomy (NCBI): domain Eukaryota; kingdom Metazoa; phylum Chordata; class Amphibia; order Anura; family Bufonidae; genus Bufo; species Bufo gargarizans. The sequence continues at coordinate 474,456,028 of NC_058080.1, read as the reverse complement.
GGGCTATGGATACAGAGTGGAATTATCCAGCTCTCCGTAGCCAATTCTGTCAGGGATTATCCGAGAGGACGTGTTGGCCTTTCACAAAAATCCTGATTTATTGGAAGCGGCAATGTCCCTTGCTGTAAGTATGGATAGATGCCTGAGAGAGAGATCTAAGGTCCCTCACTCTCAGGACGAACTATTATATAACATGGTGGCTTCCTCTGACAGCTCCTGAGTTTATGACAAACCTACGCAGTTAGGGGGAGCTACCCCTGGGCCTGTTTGCAAGGGTTTTAGTCATAAGAAGGGAGTATGTTTTTTTCTGTGGAAAAAGAGGACATTTTGTTAATGTTTGTCCTTATGTTCAGCGTCAAGGTGAAAACAACAAAAAAAATCATTTAATTTCCATCTTACTCTAGGTGGTCTGGGGGGGAGTCAGAAAACGTAATTTTGTCATTTATTGGAAGTACCCGATTTCTCTTGTCTGCCGAGGTGGAGCTAGAGTTCAAAACTGTGAAAATTGAGGTGTTTATTGACAGTGGTGCAGGGGTGCAGGGGTTAACCTAGTTGATGGTCAGTTCACATGGGTTGACAACAAGTGCATTAGAAAAAAATATTTCGGTGTTTGCAATAGAGTCCACACCACTTATTCAGAAATGTTTGTTACAGATGGTGCTGGACATCCGTTTAAGATTGAGTGATTTTCATCAGGAATCCATTTCCGTTTTGTGCTGGAGGGTATGCCTGTTCCGGTTCTGGGTTTACTATGGTTGAGCAAACATAATCCTACTATTGAATGGCAAACGAGACAGATTCTCAATTGGAGTGATTATTGCATGGACAACTGTCTTAATACATCTCTTTCTGTCTTGACCACTAAAGCTGTTCCCTCTTTCATTTCAGATTTTTCTGATGTATTTTCTGAGAGTGGTTTCCAGGGTTTACCCCCACAACGGGAATATGATTGTTCTAGCAATCTTATTCTCGGAGCAAAGTTGCCAAATCTAGGTTATATAACCTTTCTGAACCCGAAAGAGCGGCCATGTGGAAGTATATTGCTGAGAGTTTGGCTAAGGGACATATTAGACCTTCAGAGTCCCCAGTGGCAGCAGGGTTTTTCTTTTTTAAAGAAGAAAGTCGGAACTCTTAGGCCATGTCTGGACTTATGTGAGCTCAATCGGATTACGGGCTGTGATCTGTTTCCCCTTGCTTTGATTCCTGACTTGTTTAACCAGATTGTTGGTGCCAAAGTGTTCTCCAAGTTGGACCTAAGGGGGGCATATAATCTGGTCAGGATCAAGGAAGGGGATGAATGGAGGACTATGCTTAATACTGCAGAGGGTCATTTTGAGAGTCTGGTCATGCTGTTTGGGTTAACTAATGCTCCTTTGCATCATATTGTTAATGGTATCTTTCATAATCTGCTCAGGAGGTTTGTTGTTGTGTATTTGGATGACATACTAATTTATTCTCCAGATATGGAGACTCATCAGGATGACATGAAACAGATGTTACAGATCCTAATAAGGAAAAAGGATTGCGCTGCAAGAGAAGATTCTTTAGATGTTCCTTTTCTCTCTTTTCTTTTCTTACAATCGGAAAAATCTTCAGTTAATGGACCACAATCAATAATAAATTCTCAACGGTTGCATGGAAACCTAAAAGTAGCAACAAAAAAACGCACTATGGTGTAGTATGTACTGAACACCTATAGCATCAAGTGCATGCGATATACTCACAAAACTCGCTCGTGATGCGCATAGAAAAGACCGGTGCGTCTTCAACCAAGGAGCTCTAGTTGTAAAACAGGCAAGGAACAGGAGCCGTCGATTCAGAAGATCTTTGTCAGAACCACGATCCCACCAGCAGAGCGTCGTTTCGTGGTATCACCCGTCTCACACTTCCATAGGACTCAAAGAGGAAGGAAGGTGCAGAAATGGTGAAGTACGTACGAGTGGTTGTAGATAAAAATGGTTTATTGTACTTACAAGAATACAAGGATAAAATCGTATTTAAGAACAGTCTTAGTTGCCCGACCCGGATTTCGCCATAATGCTTCGTCTGGGGCGTTGATTGCTAGCAAGGTCATCTTCAGGTTTTCGTATGGATCCAGAGAAGGTCCGTGCTGTGTTGGACTGGGATCAACCCTAAAATCTGAAAGCGATTATGTGGTTTTTGGGGTTCACCAACTACTACCTTAAATTCATTTTTAACTACTCGACTGTGGTTAAATCTTTAACGGACATGACTAGGAAAGGTTTGAATGTCTCAGTCTGGTCTGATGCGGCATTACAAGCTTTTTCTGCGGTAAAGGAATGTTTTGCTTCTGCTCCTATACTGGTGCAATCCGATGTGTATAAGCCATTCCTTGTAGAAAGTTGACGCATCCTTGGTAGGGGTAGGAGCAGTCTTGTCGCAAGGTCCTTCACCTAGAAAATGGCGCCCATGCGCATTCTTCTCTAAGAAACTCTCAGCTGCAGAAAGGAATTATTACATGGGTAATAGAGAGTTGTTGGCCATTAAGTTGGCTTTTGAGGAGTGGTGTCATTGTTTGGAAGGAGCAATTCATCCTATTACTGTGCTTACTGATCACAAAAATATGGCTTACCTGGAGTCAGCTAAACGACTGAACCCAAGGCAGGCCAGATGGTTGTTGTTTTTTACCAGATTTCATTTCACCGTCACCTATCGGCCTGGGGTTAAGAACGTCAAAGCTGATGCTTTGTCGTGTAGCTTTCCTGGGGCGGTGATTCAGAAGATCTTGGTCCGATATTGTCTGAAGGGGTAGTTATACCCGCCATATATCCCGACCTTGAGGCAGAGGTGTTGGAGGCCCCGGAGATGAACCGGATTATTTTCCTCCGGGAAAGTTGTTTGTTCTTTCTGAATTACGTCACAAGGTGTTTGAGGAACATCACTGTACGGTTCTCACAGGACACCCTGGTTGCATATCCACTGTCGATCTCATCTCTCATAGATTCTGGTGGCTGGGGTTGCGTAAGTGTGTTGATGACTATATGTCTGCCTATAGTACTTGTGCACATGCTAAGGTGACACATACTCGGCCTTCCGGACCTTTACTTCTGTTGCCCATCCCGTCTCGACCTTGGACTCATTTATCCATGGATTTTGTGACAGATTTACCTAATTCTTCAGGAAAACTGATTTTGGTGGCTGTTGATCGCTTTAGCAAAATGGCGCACTTTATAGCATTGCCAGGTCTACCTAATGCTAAAAGTCTTGCACAAGTGTTTGTCGATAACATTGTGAAATTACATGGTATTCCTTTTGATGTGGTGATAGAGGGACTCTATTCCAAATTCTGGAAGGCGTTTTGTACTCATGGGGGGGGGGGTACAATTGGTCTTCATCTTTGTATTTAGCCGAGTTTGCCATAAATAACTAGTCCACTGATAAGTCGCCGTTTTTTGGGGCATATGGGTTCCACCCGCAATTTGGCACATTTTCTGGTATGGAGAGATCTGGTATACCTGAAGAGGAACGATTATCCTCTTCTTTGTCATCTATTTGGCGGAAAATTCAAAATAATCTGAAAAAGATGGTTAACAAATATAAATGTATGGCTGACAAGAGACATATGAATGGTCCGGACCTGAGAGTGGGTGATTCTGTGTGGCTGTCCACAAGAAACATTAAGTTGAAAGTACCTTCTTGGAAGTTGTGTTCAAGGTTTATTGGTCCATATAAGAACACTGCCATTATTAGCCCGGTAGCCTTTCGTCTTGAACTTTCTCAGGCTTTGAAGAGTCATAATGTGTTCCATAAGTAGTTGTTGAAGAGATACAGTCAGGTCCATAAATATTAGGACATTGACACAATTCTAACATTTTTGGCTCTATACACCACCATAATAGATTTGAAATGAAACAAGATGTGCTTTAACTGCAGACTGTCAGCTTTAATTTGATGGTATTTACATCCAAATTAGGTGAACGGTGTAGGAGTTACAGCAGTTTGCACATGTGCCTCCCACTTGTTAAGGGACCAAAAGTAATGGGACAGAATAATAATCATAAATCAAACTTTCACTTTTTAATACTTGGTTGGAAATCCTTTGCAGTCAATTACAGCCTGAAGTCTGGAACGCATAGACATCACCAGACGCTGGGTTCCATCCCTGGTGATGCTCTGCCAGGCCACTACTGCAACTGTCTTCAGTTCCTGCTTGTTCTTGGGGCATTTTCCCTTCAGTTTTGTCTCCAGCAAGTGAAATGCATGCTCAATTGGATTCAGGTCAGGTCATTTACTTGGCCATTGCATAACATTTCACTTCTTTCCCTTAAAAAACTCTTTGGTTGCTTTAGTAGTATGCTTTGGGTCATGGTCCATCTGCACTGTGAAGCGTTGTCCAGTGAGTTCTGAAGCATTTGGCTGAATATGAGCAGATAATATTGCCCGAAACACTTCAGAATATATCCTGCTGCTTTTGTCAGCAGTCACATCATCAATAAATACAAGAGAAACAGTTCCATTGGCAGCCATACATGCCCACGCCATGACACTACCACCACCATGCTTCACTGATGAGGTGGTATGCTTAGGATCATTGGCAGTTCCTTTTCTTCTCCATACTCTTCTCTTCCCATCACTCTGGTACAAGTTGATCTTGGTCTCATCTGTCCATAGGATGCATGTTCCAGAACCGTGAAGGCCTTTTTAGCTGTCGTTTGGCAAACTGTAATCTGGCCTTCCTGTTTTTTAGGCTCACCAATAGTTGACATCTTGTGGTGAACCCTCTGTATTCACTCTGGGAGGTCTTTTCTTAATTGTTGACTTTGACACACATACACCTACCTCCTGGAGAGTGTTCTTGATCTGGCCAACTGTTGTGAAGGGTGTTCCCTTACGTCCTACCAGCAGCACAGATGGGGTTAACTGCCCCTGTGGACTGGTAGGACCGGCGGAATTTTAATGAGCCCAAGAACCAATAAACGATCTTCAGCTCCCTGAAAGGGAGGAGATCACCCCTCAGCCCACCGTGTTTTTTTCTGTCCTTTGGACAGGTTGGACTGGCGTATCGCTCCTTCTGGGAGCTGAGAGTTAGGGACTCCTTTTCTTTCTTGTAAAGGATCGCCCCGTTTTTTTACATGGCTCTCTTTTTGCCTTTATTTCAGGCGGATTGCGGCGATTCTTTTATATACCTGGGGACCGCGGGGAGCGGGGTGTCCCCCTCCCCTCTCCTTTCAGTTTCTCCTGGTCTCCCGTTCCTCCCATCGCCACATGCGCGTGGCGCTATGGGCGCCGCCATCTTCCAGAGGGTGACGCGCACTAGCTGCGCTACGTCACTTCCGGTTTTTTCGCAGCGCGGCTGAGGTTCTATCCTCACCCTCTTGATAAGAGTTACTTCCCTATAGACATCCTGTGATCCAGGATGACCCGGGGCAGCTATCCAAAGCATGTTGAGCTAGTTTGTTTAGCTCTCTTATATCTTAAGAGACTTACGATTTGGGACCCGCCCAGGGGCGGGGCTTCTTCCTTTTAAGCGCCCAGAGCCTGTCATTCAGTGCTCTGGTTGCATTGCTTTGACAAGCTAGCTCCAGAGTTCCCTGTGCCTTGTGATATCCTTATATTATTGCTTGACGTGGGTTTGTGTGTTCCTCTTCTGCAGCTCTATATTTCTGTAGTGCTGGTGGGCCCCCTTAAGGTCTCGTTTCTCCACCTCCAATTTTTTTGTAGGTGTTATGACCTGTCTTTTTTGTTTCCAATTACAGACTATGGCTTCCCCCAAGGATCTGGATCAGCGAAAAACTGGGGCCAAGAGGAAGCATTTGGCGTGCTTTGATTGTAACACGCCCTTAGACGACGGCTGTCCCTACTCGAGGTGTGAGAGTTGTCGCACGGCGTCCACGGAACCCACGATGCAGGAGATGTTTCAGTGGACGAAGACATACGTGGATGATTCCATTAAGGGAGTGGTGCGCTTATTGAATGAGAGGTTACCAGGACCCTCTCAGACCCCCATGGATGTGGCCGCTCCAGTCGCACCAGCCGAAAGACCCACCCCCTGTTCGGTGGGGTCTTCTTCTGAGGAAGAAGAGATCACTTCTTGCTTTTTCCCTCCAGAAAAGACGCAGAAGCTACTTAAGTCCATCAGGTCGGGGGACCATGATGTTGACATTGGGGAGTCCTCCGATCCCGCCGTACGGACACAGCGTGTCTTCAGAGCGGATGAGACCCTTCTCTCTGTGATGCGCACAGAATGGCGAAAGCCTGAGAAAGGCCCAGTTCTCACTAGAAAGTTTAAACTTATGTACCCGATGGCTAAACCCTTGGTGGAATCATGGGGTTCCATTCCCAAGGTGGACATGGCTATAGCCAAGTTGTCCCGGCGCACTCTAGTCCCTGCAGATGATGGGTCTAGTCTGCAGGACCCTCTAGATCGGAGGGCAGAGTGCACCCTCAGAAGGAGTTATGCGGCGGCCGCTGCCTCCGCATCAACTTTGATTGCGGCCACTGAAGTAGCCACCTATCTACGCTCTAGGCTCAATCAGATCCAGACAGATGTGGACCAGAGCGTATCCAGGGATGATATCTTAGCAGCTTTCAAGTCAGCCAACCTGGCTATGGATTTCTTAGTCGACTCCACCCAGATGCAGTTGAAGCTGGCCGCCAAAACTATGGCCTTAGTTTCGGCTGCCCGCAGACCATTGTGGCTGAAACCTTGGGTCGCGGACAACGCGTCCAAGTTTAATCTTTGTGGGCTCCCCTTCGAACCAGACAGGCTGTTTGGGTCCGAATTGGATAAAATAATGGAGGGGCTCTCCGACAAAAAGGGGAAGAGCCTCCCCCAGCAGCCCTTTCGGGGACGCCCCAGGCAGGAAAAGAAGCGCGAAGGACGCCCGGGGCAGCAATCTAGGCGCAGAGATTGGGGGGGGGGACCGTCTCGTAAATATTCGAGGCGCTCCCGTAAACCCGCTAAGGAGGCAAAACCCTCCTGACTATGGGCCTCGTCGAGGCTCTTGGATAAGCCCTGCTGTCCCTGCAGTGTCTCCTCTAGACTTTCCCGTACCACTCCCCCAAACGCCCGTGGGGGGCCGTCTCTCCCATTTCAAAGACTCTTGGAGTCAGTTGATCGCAGACCCTTGGGTTCTGAACTTAGTCTCCGTCGGGTACCGGGTAGACTTTCTCTCTCTCCCCCCAGAGAGATTCGTCGCTACACGAAACTTCGGGCCAGCCAAACAAGTGGTCCTGGAATCTTACATCCAGGACTATATCTCCAAGGGAGCCCTAGAGGAGGTGCCGGCAGGGGAGAGAGGCCTAGGCATTTACTCACCAGTGTTCCTGGTTCCCAAAAAGACGGGAGACCTCCGGATTATCATCGATTTGAGATTTCTCAATCGATTTATAAGGAAAACAAGGTTTCGCATGGAAACCATAAGGTCAGTCGCCCATATCCTCAACCTCGGGGATGTCATGGCTACTCTGGACCTCAAAGATGCTTATCTTCACATTCCGATCCATTCCGCCTTCCGGAAATTTCTCAGGATCGCGGTCCAGATTTCAGGGGTTCGCAGGCACTTTCAGTTCACCGCGCTCCCCTTCGGAATCTCTTCTGCCCCCCTTATCTTCACCAAGGTGGTGGTATCGGTGGTGGCAGCATTGAGACTTCAAGGGCTGACTATTATTCCTTATCTGGACGATTGGCTTTTCATAGCCTCTTCAGTTCCGATCCTTACCCACCATCTTCAGGTCGCAATCTCCTTTCTTCTCCGCCTAGGCTGGATCATCAACTGGCAGAAGTCGAATGTGAGCCCATCATCTTCAATCCATTATTTAGGATTCGTGGTCGACTCTGTGGAGATGTCCCTCCGGTTGACTCAAGAAAGGAAAGCGCGGATTCAGGACCTGGCAAAGGTCCTTCATGTCCCTCGAGTCTCTATTCGGACTCTCATGAAGATGGTGGGGCTCATGTCAGCGGCTGCGGACGCAGTCCCTTGGGCGCTATGGCACCTCCGTCCCCTTCAGTCGGAGGTCTTACACTTATGGAACGGCAGCCCTGCGGGGCTAGATTCCCTGTGCTCCCTGTCCGGTCAAACCCGGAATTCCCTCAGATGGTGGTTTCGACTGCCAGCAGGGAAGTCTATGACCCAACCAGTTTGGGTCATATTGACTACAGACGCGTCCCTTGTAGGCTGGGGCGCTCACCTGGACGGATCCCAAGTGCAGGGATCTTGGTCCCCCCTGGAGCGGCATCTTTCCTCCAATCTTCGCGAGATGCGAGCTATCCGGCTAGCCCTCCTTCACTTCGCCCCTCAGATTCGGGGCAAAGCGGTGAAAGTCCAGTCAGACAATATGACTGCGGTTCTTTATATAAACAAGCAGGGTGGCACAAGGTCATTACCCCTTCTATCAGAGATCGGGGTGATCCTTCGGTGGGCAGAGCTGAACCTTTCCCATCTATCTGCCGTTCATATCCGAGGTTCCCTCAATATGATAGCAGACTGATTAAGTCGAGGATTACCGACCATGGAGTGGTCTCTGCATCCGGAGGTCTTCAGGCAGCTAGTTCACAGTTGGGATATGCCAGAGGTGGACCTCATGGCAACCAGGTTCAACGCCAAGGTGCTGAGGTTCTGTTCCCTGTACCGGGAAGACAACCCCCTGGCGATAGATGCTCTGTCGATACCGTGGAGGTTCAGGCTGGCTTACATCTTCCCTCCTTTTTCCATGATACCGAGGGTATTGATGAAAATCCGTCAGGATCAGGCCTCGGTAATAGCCATCATACCGTTTTGGCCCAAAAGATCCTGGTTTACCCAGCTCATTCAGATGAGTCGGGGACAATACTGGAGACTCCCCCCGGAGCAGACCCTGGTGTCGTGGGACACTCACCTCTGCCCAGATCTGCACAGGTTCAACCTGACAGCCTGGAGGTTGATCAGTCCCTTCCCAACATAGAAGGGCTTTCCGAGTCGGTCCTGAGAACTTTGTCGCATTCCCGAGCAGAGTCTACAAACAAGGCCTACTCCAGGATCATGAGAATCTTCGTGGCATGGTGTGATTCCAAACAGGTGGCGTCTGCAGATCCGCCCCTTCCTGCGATACTATATTTCCTTCAGGACGGATTAGATAGAGGCCTATCTCCAGCTACCTTGAAGGTACAAATTTGTGCCATCTCGGCCTGTCTCAACAGGCCATACTCTCGGGACCCACTCATCAAACGCTTCTTGAAGGGAGCGGAAAGACTAAAGCCTACTATACTGAAACCCATTCCCCAGTGGGATCTTTCAGTAGTGCTCAGGGGTCTAGCATCTCCCCCCTTCGAGCCTTTGGAGGAGGTTGATTTCAAATATTTAACTCTAAAGATGGTCTTTCTTCTGGCTATAGCCTCAGCCAAAAGAGTCTCTGAATTGCAAGCCTTCTCTGCAATTCATCCGTATATTATTTTCTTACAGGACAGAGTACTCCTGAAGTTTTTACCATACTTCAGACCTAAGGTGCCTACTTTTCAAAACATCAACCAGGTAATCTCTTTACCAGTTTTTGTTTACAGCCTCCTCCTCTGATACTCCAGCTAGAGATCCGCTGGATATTTCTAGATGCCTCCAGATCTATGTGGATAGATCCAGAGAGTTCAGGATAGATGAGAATCTCCTTATCCTGTTTGCCGGTAAGTCTAAAGGCCGTAAAGCGTCTAAAGCCACCATTAGTCGCTGGATCAAGGAGGCCATTAAGGAAGCTTTTGTCTCCCAAACCTTAGATCCTCCCGAGTTTGTGAGAGCCCATTCTACTAGGGCGGTCTCCACCTCGGTTGCGGAAAGAAGCCTTCTCCCCTTAGAGTTGATCTGTAAGGCGGCCTCCTGGAGCTCTGAGTCAACCTTCATCTCCCATTATAGGATAGATGCTAGGATGGCAGAGTTTTCGGCTTTTGGGCAGACAGTTCTTACTTCTGCCAGGCATGAGGACCCTCCCTAGGGGTTTTATCTTGCTATCTCCCCATCTGTGCTGCTGGTAGGACGTAAGGGAATCGTTAATTTCTAACGATAATTTGTTTTCCCTTAGTCCTAACAGCAGCACACAAATATCCCTCCCTAAGTTACATCATACTTGTTAAAGACACGGTGGGCTGAGGGGTGATCTCCTCCCTTTCAGGGAGCTGAAGATCGTTTATTGGTTCTTGGGCTCATTAAAATTCCGCCGGTCCTACCAGTCCACAGGGGCAGTTAACCCCATCTGTGCTGCTGTTAGGACTAAGGGAAAACAAATTATCGTTAGAAATTAACGATTTTCTTCACCAGGGAAAGAATTCTTCTATCATCCACCACAGTTGTTTTCCGTGGTCTTCCGGGTCTTTTGGTGTTGCTTAGCTCACCGATGCGTTCCTTCTTTTTAAGAATGTTCCAAACAGTTGTTTTGGCCACGCCTAATGTTTTTGCTATCTCTCTGATGGGTTTGTTTTGTTTTTTCAGCCTAATGATGGCTTGCTTCACTGATAGTGACAGCTCTTTGGATCCCATCTTGAGAGTTGACAGTAACAGATTCCAAATGCAAATAGCACACTTGAAATTAACTCTGAACCTTTCATCTGCTCATTGTAATTGGGATAACGAGGGAATAACACACATCTGACCATGGAACAGGTGGGAAGCCAATTGTCCCATTACTTTTGGTCCCTTAACAAGTGGGAGGCACATATGCAAACTGTTGTAATTCCTACACTGTTCATCTGATTTGGATGTAAATACCCTCAAATTAAGGGTGACAGTCTGCAGTTAAAGCACATCTACTTTGTTTCGGTTCAAATCTATTCTAGTGGTGTATAGAACCAAAAATCTTAGAATTGTGTTGATGTCCCAATATTTATGGACCTGACTGTATGTCAAACCTGTTAAACTGTCCTCCTTTCCTCCCTCTCCTGTCATGGTGGACGGTAATCTGGAATTTCAGATCGCTAGGATAGAGGACTCTCGAATTCTCCGTAGATCCCTCCAGTATCTAGTTCACTAGAAGGGTTACGGACCAGAGGAGAGGATGTGGGTTCCAGCAGCTGATGTTAATGCAGAGCTCATCCAGATTAAGTCATTCCTGGGTGTCCAGAGGCCACCCGTAGAAGGGGCGTGCTGTCGCGGTCTCTCCCGTGAAAGGGGTTAAAAAATCTAAGAGACTGGCTGCACGTGATGTGATCTGACAGCCTCTTTGGTATCACTTGTTTCTGTTTTGTTGCTGGTTATGACCACACCTCTTGTCTCAGGTGTAGCTTCCGTTGTCATTCCTACTTCTCTATTTAGGCTGGTCTTGATGTTTGGTTCTCCAATGAGTTCCTGCTCGTCCGCATACTTCGGAGTTAAGTGTCTTTTCCTATTTTTTTGTTTGTTGTATTCCCCTATCTTTTGGTATTAGGCCTGAGGAAGTCTCCTGTTCATTCAGCTGAGAAGGAACAGGTCATCTTTTGGCCTGACACTATCACCAGGGCCCTTCAGGGTAAGATAGGGCTCTAGGTTCCTGTGTATGAACTTTCCTACCATCGAGGTCTGTTCATACTGATAGTAGTCAGGGCTCGGTCTAGGGATTCACTAAGTGGTGACCTTTCCCTTTTCCCTAGTTTCCAGGCCTAGTACCTTTTCCCTTCCCTCCTGTGTTCAGTGTGGAGTTTACTACCCACACCACGCCATGACAGTTACATTGTACTACAGCCATTAAGGGGGTGTATTAATAGGAAATATACATACGTCCCATTAGCTGGTTCTGCAGTGAATTTACATTGTACTACAGCCATTTACGGGCTGTATTAATAGGAAATATATGTACGTCCTATTAGCCGTTCTGTGGTGATTTTACATTGTTATACCTTTTTTTTTGGGTGTATTAATAGGAAAAACAATACGTCTTAATTGTCGTTCTGTGGTGATGTTACATTGTACTACAGCCTTTTTTGGGGTGTATTATTTTACTTTTAACTTAATTCTTTCATTATATAGCATGTCAGACAGACAAGTGACAGGCCCTTCAAAAGCAACAGGCAGTGGCCTAAATGTTTCTGTTGCAGGCAGAAGTAGCAGCAGAAGGAGGGGGAGGTAGCAGTAGTATTAGCAGTGAGAGGTCTGAGTTCCCAGTGTCATTTTGCGGTCGTGCCTTAACTAGCAACCCAGCAGTGCTTGAAATGGTTGACTCGGTCTTCGACTTTGTCGCAAGTGATTTCAGACACCCCCAGCCAAGAGTCGGTGGTTTCCTCTGCCTTAGTTGGCATGGCCCGGGAGCAGGCCCTGTGCCCCCACCTGTCCTCAACCTGCCTGTCATTTTTTGTTCCATCAGCGCGAGAAGTATTATATGCCGTAGGCTCGGCTTCACTTTTTAGCGAGGATGAGCTACTAGAGGACAGTCAGCAGCTACTGGAAAGCCAAGATCTGGAGGAGACATCCGTCTCTTCCTCCGGTAGGCGGGCAACTAGTGATGAGGAGAGTCATGTGGGAGCAGGTGTTGAGAGCGGTCAGGCTCCTGACCCTGAGACCATTGAGGGTGGCATCAGTGACTTGCAGACAGTAGTGGATGATGATGATATAGCCGATCACACTTGGGAGGATGAAGAAACGGCTGAGCAAGCAGGGTGGTAGCATGGCCATTAGTCAGCAGGGTAGCAGCAGTGGGAGGTCGGGAGCAAAACGTGCCCTGGCTAGAGCCTACCTGCCTGGAAAGTAGCGGTCAGCGCAAAGTGTTGGAGGGACAATGGAATACTCACGGTGAGGCTATTTTTTGTTAGGCCGCCGGAGGAGGTGAACATGGCCATTTGCTGAATTTGTGGGCAGAAGGTGAAGCGTGGCCATGTTGGCACGACGGCCCTACGTCAACACATGCAGCGTCACAATAAAGTGGCCTGGGAGAACTGTGGCTAAGATGTGGTGGTCCAGCCTGCCGTAGCAACTGCTGCATCATCCAGTGGCACACACCCAATTTTATGAAGTCAAGGCTCCACCACCTCAGTCGAAGGGAGCTGTCTGTCCTTCCCAACATCTGCTGGTCCTGATGCTCCTGCTCCTCGCCCTCCTACTCCTCGTCAGTCATTCTGTCAGCAATTGATCACCGAAGCAATTGCCAAAATACAAGAGTATGCATGCACTCCTCCAACGGCACAGAAGCTGAACGTGCTCCTGTCCAAGTTGCTGGTGCTACAGTCCCTCCATTTCCAAGTGGTGGACTCTGAAACCTTTCAAAGAACTGATGACTTGTACAGAGCCAAGGAGGAGAGCCCAAGCCATCATTTCTTTGCCAAAAAGGCAGTACCAGCCCTGCACACGTATGCAGAACAGAAGGTGGTCCAGTACTTAAACCTGTCGGTGTCTGCCAAAGTGCACGGCAGCGCCCACGTGTAGAGCTGTAACTACGGACAAGGACTATATATGTCCTTTACGGCCCACTGGCTAAATGTGGTTCTCCTCATGCTGCTGCCAACTCACCACTATGTCACTGGGTCACTTTGTGGTCTCCTCATGCTGCTTCCACCTCAACTTTTTGTGGTCTTCTCATGCTGCTGCTACCTCACCACTCTGTCACTGGGCCACTATGTGGTCTCCTTATGCTGCTGCCACCTCAAGTCTCTGTGGTCTCCTCATTCTGCTGCCAACTCAAAACTCTGTCACTGGGCAACTCTGTGGTCTCCTCATGCTGCTGCCACCTCACCACTCTGGGGTCTCCTCATGCTGCTGTCACCTCACCACTCTGTTTTCTCCTCATGCTATATCAACACTCTGTCATTGGGTCTTCTCATGCTGCTGCCACCTCACTAATATGTCACTGGGCCTCTATGTGGTCTCCTCATTCTGCTGCCACCCACCACTATGTCACTAGGATACTCTGTGGTCTCTTCTTGCTGCTGCCACCTCACCACTCTGTGGTCTCTTCATGCTGTTTCCACCTCAACTTTCTGTGGTCTCCTCATGCTGCTGTTACCTCATCACTTTGTCACTGGACCACTATGTGGTCTCCTCATGCTGCTTTCACCTCACCACTTTGTGTTCTCCTCATGCTGATGCTACGTCAACACTCTGTCATTGGGCCACTCTGTGGTCTCCTCATGCTGCTGCCACCTCACCACTATGTCACTGGGCCACTCTGTGGTCTCTTCATGCTGCTGCCATCTCGCCACTATGTCACTGGGCCACTTTGTGTTCTCCTCATGCTGCTGCCACCTCAGCACTCTGTTCTCCTCATGCTTCTGCTGGTCCAGGTAAGCCGAAGCATACCGACGATGTGGACGAAGCACAATGTGCATTCATCGCTGAAAAGTGGCGGGGGTGCCATGCAGACCAAAGGGTAAGACCTTATATTGATACAGCCCCTCAGGCGTGATGAAGGCAGTTTTCTCTTTGGCAGCCTCCGTTAAGGGCACCTGCCAGTACCCTTTCATTAGGTCCAAAACAGAAAAATACTGGGCTTGTCCTAACCTCTCGATGAGCTCATCCACCCGGGCATGGGATACGCATCGAATTTGGAAACCTTGTTAAGTTTTCGAAATTCGTTACAAAACCGAAACGTCCCATCCGGCTTAGGTATTAGCACTATAGGATCTTCCCACTCACTTTTTGACTCCTAAATGACGTCTAGCTGCAACATTAGCTGCACCTCCTTCGATATGGCTTGTCGCCGAGCCTCGGGCACCAGGTATGGTTTTAATCAGACTTTTGCCTGAGGCTCAGTGACAATGTCATGCTGGATTATGGAAGTGCGTCCAGGGAGGTGTTCCGACTAATGAGCTCCCTGGCCTCCTGAGTCTGTTTAGAGGAGATGCTGTCAGCAATTTTTACTGTGGCAGCTGCCTCTCTTTCCTCAGACAGAGGGGCCGGTGACTCTTCTAGAAAACTCGTCCGGGGGCTGTCTTCTGTACAGGTTTCCCTATCTTTCCACGGTTTGAGTAAATTCACATGGTAAATCTGCTCCAGCTTATGCTGCCCAGGCTAATGTACCTTGTAGTTTACATCTCCAATTTTCTTGAGTACCTTATAGGGCCCCTGCCACCTAGCCAGAAACTTACTGTCCACGGTCTGCACCAGAATCATAACCCGATCACCCGGGTTAAAGAACCAGAACCGAGCCTGACGATTATAGACCCGACTCTGGGCTCGCTGAGCTGCCTCCATATGCTCCATAACAAGAGGCAACACTGTCTCTATCCAAACTTGCATCTGGGTAACGTACTCAATGACACTTTTATGTGGAGTGGGTTGTTGTTCCCACGCCTCTTTGGCCCTGTCCAAGAGACCGCAAGGGTGTCTGTCATATAACAGTTCGAAGGGCGAGAACCCAGTAGAGGCCTGGGGTACCTCTCACACTGCAAACATGATATAGGGCAGAAGAAGGTCCCATTTTTGGTCACCAACCTTTTCAACATTTTTTTTATGTTTAACCTTTCTACCAGACCGTCTGTTTGCGGATGGTAAACAGACGTCCATAGCTTTTTTATGTGCAGCAACTTACAGAGTTCCCTCATCACCTTGGACATAAAAGGGGTCCCTTGGTCGGTCAGAACCTATTTTGCTAGTCCTACTCGGGAAAACATCTCCATTAACTCCTTAGCTATGAGTTTGGCCGAGGTATGTCACAGTGGCACTGCCTCTGGGTACCGAGTGGCCTAGTCTAGAATGACAAATATGTGTTAATGCCCTCTGGCGGACTTTGGTACTGGGCCTATCCTATGAGGTCCATAGTTATTCGGTCCAACGGTACTTTGATAATTGGGAGAGGTACTAGTGGACTACGGAAATGTGGCTGGGGGCTAGTTATCTGGCAGGTCGGGCAAGACTTAAAGGGAACCTGTCACCGGGATTTTGGGTATAGAGCTGAGGACATGGGCTGCTAGATGGCCGCTAGCACATCCGCAATACCCAGTCCCCATAGCTCTGTGTGCTTTTATTGTGTAAAAAAAACTATTTGATACATATGCAAATTAACCTGAGATGAGTCCTGTCCCTGACTCATCTCACGTACAGGACTCATCTCAGGTTAATTTGCATATGTATCAAATAGTTTTTTTTACACAATAAAAGCACACAGAGCTATGGGGACTGGGTATTGCGGATGTGCTAGCGGCCATCTAGCAACCTATGTCCTCAGCTCTATACCCAAAATCCCGGTGACAGGTTCCCTTTAAAAATGTCTTCCACTTCTTTGAATATGCTGGGCCAGTAAAACCGCTGTAGAATACGATCCTGAGTTTTCTGCAACCTCTGGTGACCCCCAAGAACGTGTTGGTGGGATAGATCTAACACAAGCTTGTGATAAGCCTTAGGGACCACCAACTGTTCAATAGGCTCATCCTGTAGTTGGTTTACCCGATACAACATATCCTGATGAATCACAAAACTGGGAAACACTTGCTCTTTCCCAGGTTGTTGTGGTTCACCATCTACTATTAACATATGTTTCCAGGCGCGGGATAGGGTTGGGTCCCGACATTATCCCCATAGACAATGAGGTCTGCCAATTCAGGACCCGGCAGCAAGTTCTCCATATCTCCCACCATCACACTTAGCGGGGTTGTCTCCCCCTCTTCCACCAAAGTGCCGGTCACCCCTACCGCTGGCCCTTCGATCTCAGGTTCCCAGGGTTCTGGTCTCCCCCCTGAGCCGGGCCACTCTTCTAGGGTTACCCCTGTCTCATGGGTATCAGTCACTCTCATAGCAGGCCACAGTGCCGGAATCCCGGGAAGTCTCTCTTTATTATGAGTTCATAATGTAGATTTGTGGCGACAGCCACCTCGTGGGTCCATCTACCGGCCACAGTAGTTAGAGACACCAGTGCGGTGGGGTAGTCTTTTAAGTTTCTGTGGATGCACATCACCAGGACTTTATGGCCAGTATACTCAGTGGACCGCAACAGGGTAGCCTTTACTAGGGTCACCAGACTCCCTGAGTCCAGCAGAGCCTCCGCTGGAGTGTCTCTCACTTCCACCTGGCACAAGTGATCTAGAGACTCTGGGGTACCTGTTGCACACAGCCTCCTGGCATATAGCTACTGACGGTAGCCATAGTTAGTGTCCATGGGCTGAACCCGATGGGGACAGCCAGCCCTTTCATGGCCAGGCTCCTGACACAGCCAGCAGACTATCGGAGCCAGGTCTGCCGTGAGTACATCCCGGGCAGGTTTTATCGGCTTAAATCTCTGGGCCTGGGGTGGAGGTTTCCGGGGTTTTCCGACCACCCTCCCGACGGAACCCTCCTTTAGATTCCTGGCAGCTTCATAGCGTTCCACCAGGTCCACCATCTCAAGGGCATTGCCAGGAGACACCTGACCGATCCAATGCTGGAGAGGGTATGGCAAAGCCCTCCAGAACATATCGGCTAACAGACGTTCCAGAATAGCAGTGGGACTCAGCATGTCAGGCTGTAGCCATTTTTGCAAGAGGTGAAGTAAGTTATAACACTATGGTCTTGTAGGCTCAGCCGGGTTGAACCCCCACTGATGCATCCGATGGGCCTGGACCAACACATTCACCCCCAGTCTTGCCAGATTCTCACCCTTGACTTTCTGGTAGTCGGCAGCTTGATCGTCCGGCAAGTTGAAATACACCCGCTGGGAATTAGATGCCAGGAATGGAGCGACAACCTCAGACCACTGGTCACAGGGTAGTTTTTCCCTGAAGGCCACTTTCTCGTACATCGCCAGGGAGGTTTCTATGTCGTCTGTGGGGGTCATATTATGAATCGCGACACAAACTCCTTTCCGCGCATCAGGATGCTCGGGGTTGTTCCTGCTGTCTGCAAAGCCATCACATGTTGTAGCAGCAATTGGTTAGTCTCCTGCTACTGCTTATTAGCCTCACGTTGCTGCAGGTTTGTCTCTCGCTGCAGCAGATTAGCTTTCTTGAGGGCCTTCACAACAGCCTCCATTTTGTCATGGGCCACTGGTTGTAACACAGCTGGTTTAATGTACGACATACAACTGTGCCTGAAAAATGCAGAAACCCAAAAAAATCGGCGTTCATGCCAGCCCCACTGCTCTTGTCCGCATCCTCCACCAATTGTGGGGTTTCGCTCTGGTAGACAGGATTAGCGGACGCAGTATAGAGGCAATAACAAGTACTTTGGATCAAACAATTGAGTGTTTTATTCACACTTTAGGCAAGTGACAAAACAAGCAGTCATAATCAAACAAAAAGTCACCTTGTGGTGACCATAGCAAAACCAACCTGTTTTCACGCCAAACAGGTAGCAAGCACATGCTGGGAGGAAAGCACCAGTTTTCCCAGACCAAACCTATTACTTTGTCTATATATATATATATATATACTGTATATATATATATATATTTATTTATATATATATATATATATATATATAGATATACATACTTTACAGTATATACACTATAGTATACATTTTACAGTATATTATATACCGTATTATACAGTAGTGATACATTTATACATTTTTGCACGTATCAAATAACTAACTGAAAGTTTGCACTTCACTCTTTCTGACACTTTTTGAGGTGATTATAGTGCAGAATTCTGCTGCTAAATCAATAAACCAATAGCAGAACCTCCGACTTTGGCATCTTCGAGCAAATAGCATTCATTTAGACTATATTTAGAAGTTTGCAGGTTTGGCAGCATAGAAACAAATAGTTTTGCCAGTAAATCACCTTTGTGTTGATCTGGTTTATGACACACAGTTGATGTCTAGTATACTGCCTATACCACATTGTCATCCGGCAGCAGTCATTTTGTGCCTGCAGTGCATAGACTCACAAACTCTCTAATGCAATATCATATTTCCTTCTCTGTTTGCTGTATTGATCTGCTGCACTGAGCTGAATGTAATTTACACTTTACTTCTTTCCTTAGATGCTTTTTTCCTGCATGATTGCTGGTTTATTAATTTCCTTTCCTGTTTATCATAATATAACCTATAAACAAAAAAAAAATATTATTTATCCAGTAAATCATTTAAAAGGCCATTAAAGGGGTTGTTCCACAAAGACAAATATTCTGTTTTTAAATTTATTGTAATGTAATTGTACATTTTGTATAACTATTGAGCTAGTCAATAAAATATATCTGTATAGTGCCAACTGCTGGTTGTTCTTTTCCTTATTTCTAGTCAACATCAATGAGGCAGTTGCACCTGTTCACTTTAAAATCTTCAATTGTCAACCATCTACTGTTAGAAGTTGAGGCAGTTACCAGGAAAGAGCTAGAGTAGAAAGGACACACCCCCTGAGCTGCCAGCCTGAAATAATTCTAGCCTTAGAACTGGAGCAATTAATGGGAAATCTCTGGTTCTATGGTTGGTACAGGGCTAACTCTAGCTTTGTTAGAAAGAAATTATCATTTACTACATGGTGTCTGGTTTTCATTTATTATGTCAATCACGGCATAAAAAATTATTATAGGGAGATTATGTAATTAATATCAATTGTACATTATCTGCCAATTTTAATGTATATTAGACTTCAAAATCATATCTAAGCGGCATATTGTATATTCACAATACTTAGAAGTCTGGTGTATCAAATTTAGTCTATTTACAAGGTAAAAAAGGAAGGTTTCTGTTGACCAATATATACAGTATATATATATATATATATATATATATAGTGATGGACGAACATCGGCCAGGATGATTTGCAAACGCGATCGCACGAATGCTATCCAATGTTCGTGAACCGCAAGTTCGTGGCGAGTCCCATTCACTTTAATGGCAAGCGAACCTGAAAAACCTTCAGATCATATTTGCAGCTACCAAATACTTACTAGAAGTGCACAAATCGTCCCAAAACATGGACAGTGACTTACCAGAGGGGGATCAATGGCAAAAATTCCCACAAACAATATATATTTTAATCAGGGGCCATTTTTATGCGTCTTAAAGGGAAACTGTCAAAAATGTGCCCTTCTGGAGCCTAGAAATTTTTTATTTTAGACTACGGGAGTACAGGCCCCAAAAAGTAGGCATTCACCGGATAGAAAACATCAAGTGAGGAGGTACATTAGGCGGTCACCATATAACAACTTTACTGTTGGCCAGTTACATTACAAGCCCCAAAAATAATGCATTCATCGTACAAAAACGATAAAGTGATTATGTGGCTGGAGGTATATTAGACGGTCAATGGATATCAATTTTACTGCAGGCCAGTGGAATACAGGCCCCAAACATTAGGCATTCACTGGACAGAAAATATCAAGTGATTATCTGGCTAGAGGTACATTAGGCGGTCACCATATATTAACAATTTTACTGTTGGCCAGTTAGATTACAAGCCCCAAAGATAATGCATTTACCGTACAAAAAAGATCAAGTGATTATATGGCTGGAGGTATATTAGACGGTCAATGGATATCAATTTTACTGCAGGCCAGTGGAATACAGGCTCCAAAAATTATTCATTCACCAGACAGAAAACATCAAGTGATTATGTGGCTGAAGCTATATTAGACGGTCATTGGATATCAATTTTACTGCAGGTCAGTGGAGTACAGGCGCCAAACATTAGACATTCACTGTACAGAAAACATCAAGTGATTATGTGGCTGGAGGTATATTAGACTGTCAATGAATATCAGTTTTACTGCAGGCCAGTGGACTAGAGGTCCCAAAAATTATTAATTCACCGTATAGAAAAGAACAATTGATAATGTCGCTGGAGGTACATTAGGTGGTCACTGTATAACAATTTTACTGTTGGCCAGTTAGATTACAGGCCCCCAAAATTACACATTCACCGTACAGAAAAGATAAAGTGATTATGTGGCTTGAGGTATATTAGACAGTCATTGGATATCAATTTTACTGCAGGGCAGTGGACTACAGGCCCCAAAAATTATTCATTCACCGGACAGAAAACATCAAGTGATTATGTGGCTGGAGGTATATTAGACGGTCATTGGATATCAATTTTACTGCAGGTCAGTGGAGTACAGGCCCCAAACATTAGGCATTCACTGGACAGTAAACATCAAGTGATTATGTGGCTGGAGGTATATTAGACGAACATTGGATATCAATTTTACTGCAGGCAAATGGAGTACAGGGCCAAAACATTAGGCATTCACTGGACAGTAAACATCATGTGATTATGTGGCTGGAGGTATATTAGACAGTCATTGGATATCAATTTTACTGCAGGGCAGTGGACTACAGGCCCCAAAAATTATTCATTCACCGGACAGAAAACATCAAGTGATTATGTGGCTGGAGGTATATTACACGAACATTGGATATCAATTTTACTGAAGGCCAGTGGAGTACAGGCCCAAAACATTAGGCATTCACCGGACAGAAAACATCAAGTGATTATGTGGCTGGAGGTATATTACACGGTCATTGGATATCAATTTTACTGCAGGTCAGTGGAGTACAGGCCCCAAACATTAGGCATTCACTGGACAGTAAACATCAAGTGATTATGTGGCTGGAGGTATATTAGACGGCCATTGGATATCAATTGTACTGCAGGCCAATACAAATACATGTCATATACATAATTTTAAAAGAACTAAAAATATAAAATTGATTAAAAACATGGCTAACGAAATCCCCCCTCTTGAAAAAAAAAAATGATAATAGTTGAAATTTGATAACACGTGGTCGTAACAGGTGTTAAATTCCTCCGTGACCCCAAAACAGTAGGCATTCACCGGACAAAGAAAGGCCTTTTATGCAGCTGTATTTACATAAGACAGGGACCATTCTTTGTTCTGGGTGGTCGTGTGTATGTGTGGGCTGGCATGAGGAAATTCAATTAAACGTGCTCGTCACAGGTGTTGAATTCCTCCGAGATACATGACTCATTCATTTTTAGAAATGTGAGGTAGTCCACACTATCGTGAGGTAGGCGAGTGCGCTTATCAGTCACGATCCCCCCTGCTGCACTGAACAGGACACTCAACGAGGGGCAAGTGAAGAGTTCCATGGCAAATTGTGCCAGCTCTGGCCATAGGTCAAGCCTGCACACCCAGTAGTCAAGGGGTTCCACGCTTCTCAGAGCATACATATCAGCCGTTAACCCAATGTAATCGGACACCTGTCGGTCTAGGCGTTCCCAGAAGCTGGATCCGGAGGGTGGCTGTAGATGGGTTAGCTGCAAGATTTCATATCCAAAGTGACCAACACATCTTCAAACCACCCTCTTCTTGCATGCGCTGTAGGCTTGGTACCCGCAACTGTTCCTCTGTGGGTGGAAATTCCTCTGCCAGTGCCCGCAACAGCAGAATGCAGCATCTCTCGAAGCAAGGCCTGGAAAAGCTGCATTCTGACAGCCCTCTGTGAGGCTGGTAAGGGTAACATGTCCGCCATTTTGTTTTTGCAACGGGGGTCTAAGTACGTTGCCAGCTAGTATTTGCCCTTGCCCTTTATGCTTTTTAGACAGGGGTTTCTCTTCAAACACTGTAGCATGAACTAAATTGGAAGAGGTGGAGCAGCCTGGCTCCTGCTCATCGCCCAGGAGAATGTCGTCCTTGGTCCCCCCAGCCACGGACAACACTAGGGATCCCACAAAAGTTTAAAGCCCGCTCTTCTTGCTCCTCCTCCCCCAGGTAACATCCTCCTCTGACTCCTCTTCAGACTCCTGCTGACTTGTCTCAGATGGAGTAGCCCCCCCTGGGAATTCATCCAGCATTGCGACTTCCTCTTCTTCCTGAACCTGCTCCTCGTCGGCTTGATCAATGACACGACACAAGCAACGCTAGAAGGCGTATGTACGATGGCGCCCTGGCTGTGACTGACCAATTTGGATGATCTCACCGCATGAGCAGCCACCGGTGCGGTGAAAAAAAAACAAGCTCCCCAGAACCTGTCCTGCCACAGAGTTTGTACAGGTAGTCGTTAACGGCACGTTTCTGCCAGAGCAGCTTATCAAGCATATACAAGGTGGAGTTCCAGCGCGTCGGGCAGTCATAAATCAGACGTCAAACGGGCAAATGGTGTCGCCACTGAACGTCAGCAAGGCGAGCCATCGCCGCAAGACGTCCTGGACCGCGGGGTATTTGGCAACGAATCGCTGCACGACTAAGTTAAGGACGCTCACCAGATTGGCATCATTGTCCCACAGCACTTTACCAACTGTCAAATTGAGCGGGATTAGCCACTGATCGGCCTATGACTGCAGAGCTGAAAGGAGTGCAGGACTGGTGTGGCTCTTGGCTTCCAGGCACAACAGCCGCAGCACTGCATGGCAACGTCTCACCTGGCATGTCGAATAGGTTCTAGGGAGCTGGGGGGGTGCAGCGCAAGAGGCAGTAACAGTGGAAAAGGAGGAGTCAGCCGAGGAGTAGATGGAGGATGGAGTAGGAGGAGGAGAAGAAGAGGCAGGCCCGCATGCAATCCGTGGCGGTAACACCAAATCCACACAGGTGCCACGGGTTACATGCTTGACGGCTGTCAGAAGGTTCACCCAGTGTGCAGTAAAAGTTATGTACTTTTCCTGCACCTGCTTGCTAGACCACGTGTGCCAGAGATATATTAACTTGCCGCTGAACGTGGCCATAAAGTTCAGGGATGCCCTTCCGGGGACCTTCCATTGCGGTGTGCCAATGGCCACAAATTTTCTAAAGGCCTCCGAGTCCACCAATTTATATGGCAGTAGTTGGTCGGCTAGCAGTTCTAACAAGCCAGTGTCATCAGTTGGGCAAGAGGATTATCCGGCGTCATTATTTTTTTATGCTCGAACATTTGGGTTACAAAAGCCTGCCTTGTGCCAGATGAACGCGAAAACGGCAAGGTGGAAGGTGGAGGACAAATGGGAGGAAAGAGAAGAAGGATTAGAGGCAGGACGTGGAGTGCCGGGAGTGTGGCTTTGTGGGTTCTAATGGCGTTGCTCCTCCTGGGCTCAGTGATGGGAGGCCAGGGGCCTTCTTAAGGCGGTTGTCCCAGGGTAAGTGTTGGGCTTACCGCGACTTATGCGTTGACAGCACAGGCTGCCGATGGCAAAACTATTGTCAGCATCTGACACATTAAAAAAAGCCCACACTAAGGATCTGGCGTCCTGGAAGCGCCAGATGTGACCGTGCATGGTGGATGGCTCGCTCCAGATACATTTGCAGTCTGCTTTTTGCCTTTTGTGCACAGGGCCGTCTTTACCAAGGGGCAAAAGGGGCAGGTGGTGCTCCTGGGGGGCCCAAGGCAGCTGCCTCTTGAGCCCTGCTAGCCACTGCCCCGGGTGTCCGGCTGTCAGCTACACAGGGGGTGCTGCCATGCTATGCCTGCCGGCACTGAGTCCAGGCATCGTTCTGTTGTGATCTAGGACCTTAGATGACATCATCACCATGTGACCAGTAGCCTAGCAATATTACTGGTCACATGGCTATGAGGTCATCACAGGTCCTACCAGGAGTGTTGCAGGAGAAGTTTGCCTTAACTGTGGAGCTTTTTTTTTGTGAAGATTACATCAGAAAAAGGTGACAGGGGCTTTTATGCTAATATACTGTAAACTACTGTTTAGTGGGGTGCTGTATACTGTGTGGGGGCCTGTATACTGTGGGGGCTGTATACTGTGGGGGGCTGTATACTGTGGGGGGGCTGTATACTGTGTGGGCCTGTATACTGTGGGGGCCTGTATACTGTGTGGGACCTGTATACTGTGTGGGGGCCTGTATACTGTGGGGGGCTGTATACTGTAGGGGTCCTGTATACTGTGGGGGCTGTATACTGTGGGGGGCCTGTATACTGTGGGGGGTCTGTATAGTGTGGTGGGCTGTATACTGTAGGGGTCCTGTATACTGTGGGGGCTGTATACTGTGGGGGGCCTGTATACTGTGGGGGGTCTGTATAGTGTGGTGGGCTGTATACTGTGTGGGGGGCTTTATACTGTGGGGGGCCTGTATACTGTGGGGGGGGCTGTATACTGTGGGTGCTGTATAGTGTAGAGTGCTATATTGCTGTACTGTATAGAGTGGGGGTCTGTATTGTGTATAGTTTGGGGTGCTGTATACTGTGGGCTGCTATACTGCTCTACTATATACTGTGGGGTACTGTATAGTGTGGGTGCTATACTGCATACTGTGTGGTGCTGTATACTATAGGGTGCTATACTGCATACTGTGGGGTGCTGGGGTGCACTGTAACACTAGGGTGAGCCGAGCCCTGGTCTCCTTCCTGCAGAGCGGTGCCCACTTCCAGCTTGAGCCCAGCTGCCCAGAGCACTGATCCTGAGCCGCTGGAGTCTTCAGAACTGGAAGTATTTACAGTCATTTACTGTACTCTACCAGATGTGTGGATTTTTGTGTGTGTGTGTTGTGGTGGAGGGCGTGATTGCCTGCTAAGGTGTGGGAAGGCGGGATCCAGGGGGCCCAAGTAAATTTTTGCCCAGGGTCCAATCAATATTAAAGACAGCCCTGCTTGTGCACTGCGAGTTCTGCCTGCTTCTCCTCCTTCTCCTCCCTATCTGCTGCTCCTTCTCTCCCTCTGAACTCCCCTCCTCTTCCTCTCTTGTGGGCACCCATGGAACGTCCATCGACACGTCATCATCGTCACCTTTACCATCACTGGTATTAGAGATCTCGGAGTAAGCAGCAATAACGGGGACCACACTCCTTGGGCTGATCTGGGTACTGTCGTCAGACCGCTGGGTGGCGGCCGTTGCTACCTCCTCTTTCTCATCAAATGCCAAGAATGGCTGTGAATCAGTAAGGTCTGGGAATGGATTGGAAAATAATTCCTCTGATTCGAGTGGAGGGGCTATGGTGGTGGGGGTTGTTGTGGTGTCTTTGGGGTGCACACAGCAGAGATTGAGGAGGGTGCAGATACAGAGGATGAGGAGGGTGCAGAAGCGAAAAGGCTGAGTGAGCCACTTAACCAACTCTGTTGCATCCTTTGAAGTAATCACATGCACCTTCTCTAACTTCCCACTTAGGCTCTGGCCTTGCGGAATGACCTGCCTCTTCCTCTGCCTGTCATTTTCAAAATGACCCTGTTACAAAGTCTCTATAGAAGAGCAGCATTTGTGGAAGTAGGTATATAGAACCCCTTAATGATTATTTTCTAAAAGCAGGTATATGAAACCCCTTAATCAGTTTTTTGGTGGGCAACAGGTATATCACACCAGTTGCAATTAGTTGTTCCAATAGCGTTTGTCCCTCTGTATAGCTGCAGTATCGCTGCAGAAACTCCCACAACTGCTGCACAATGCAAATGCACTATATAGAAATTATATAATAGGTATATCACACCGCTGCCTCAATCAGTTTCTATGGGGGCAACTGGTATGTCACACCAGTTGCAATTAGTTGTTCCAATAGACAGACATAACAGAGCTGGAGAAGGTCCAAAGGAGGGCAACTAAAGTAATAACTGGAATGGGGCAACTACAGTACCCTGAAAGATTATCAAAGTTAGTGTTATTCACTTTAGAAAAAAGACGACTGAGGGGAGATCTAATTAATATGTATAAATATATCAGGGGTCAGTACAGAGATCTATCCCATCATCTATTTATCCCCAGGACTGACGGGGGGACATCCTCTGCGTCTGGAGGAAAGAAGGTTTGTACACATAGAAGAGGATTCTTTACGGTAAGAGCAGTGAGACTATGGAACTCTCTGCCTGAGGAGGTGGTGATGGTGAGTACAATATGCATGTATTTATGGAGCGTAATAATATTACAGGATATAGCTACTAGAGAGGGGTCGTTGATCCAGGGAGTTATTCTGATTCCCTGATTGGAGTCGGGAAGGAATTTTTTATTCCCCTAAAGTGGGGAAAATTGGCTTCTATCTCACAGTTTTTTTTGCCTTCCTCTGGATCAACTTGCAGGATGACAGGCCGAACTGGATGGACAAATGTCTTTTTTCGGCCTTATGTACTATGCTACTATGTTACTATGTTAATAGCGTTTGTCCCTCTGTATAGCTACGGTATTGCAGCAGAACCACATACAACTGCTGCACAATAAAAATTCACTATATAGAAAGTATATTATAAGTATATCACACCCCTGCCTCAATAAGTTTTTTGGGGGGGCAACTAGTATATCACACCAGTTGCAATTAGTTATTCAAATAGCGTTTGTGCATCTGTATATCTGTGGTATCTCAGCAGAACTGCACACAACTGCTGCACAATACAAATGCACTATATAAAAATTATAGGTATATCACACCCCTGGCTCAATAAGTTTTTTTGGGGGGGCAACTGGTATATCACACCAGTTGTAATTAGTTGTTCCAATAGCATTTTTCCCTCTGTATAGCTGTGGTATTGAAGCAGAACCGCACACAACTGCTGCATAATACAAATGCACTATATAGAAAGTATATTATAGGTATATCACACCCCTGTCTCAATCAGTTTTTTTGGGAAGCAACAGGTATATCTGTTGTGGACATTTTATTAGGATGTGTATTTAATATATTGTGTATTGTCATCATGTCTCTCAGTGTCAGGGTAAACCATTGGAGTGGATATCTTCCTGTGTATGTCCTGTCACAGCTGCTGGGCGCAGAGGTGTCCGTCGGCGAATGGTCCATGTGCTAAGCGCAGGGCTGTGGGCCGGGGAGACTGATGTGTTCAGCAGAGCTTTGTTTTGTTGGCTGATGTATGGACGCCGGCTAGGGCCCCCGCGCAAGACGCGGATTTATTGGCTTGGCGTGGATGCATTTGTTAAGAGAACAATATAATGAAAGGAACGTGCGTTTGTCGTCTCTAGTGCGCCTGATCAGCCGCTGGAGATAATGACGTTGTCCTGTAAATAAACATGCATCAGGATCATAGTAATTTTATCTGGCATTGATCACTGAGCACGGCTGGATAATATTAGCTCCAGTGGTAATGGTAGGTTATAGTATACATGTGTTTGTTAGCTGGCTAGGTTATTTGTCTTTCTATGTCATCACTTCCTGTTCCCTTGTTTTGGGCCAGCCCCTTTTACACCTTTTGTGAGTAAATAAAAGTGAACACACTGAGCAGGGCGGGACAGATGCTCAGCAGAACTTAACATGAGAACACCTTTGGCTGACTGCGGTTGAGATTTTTAGCTTTCCTTACACAAAGATATTGGAGAGCAGATTACAACTATTTATATTTCTACATCAGATGGCGAGCCAGGTAGGAGGATTCAACTGATTTTTTCTCTGCACAGCAGGTAAAAGGGAGAGGATAGTAAACTGTAGTTTTGTCTGCTGCGTCAGAGAAAATTTCTGCTTGTTAATAGAACATTTTTCGCTCTATTTGTGTAAGGATAAGGTAAGAGTTTTTCCGTTGTGTCGTTTTTGGTGGATCTGAGTTGATTGTACAGAGATTGTATGATGAGATTGTATGATGAGCAGTACAGGGTATTGTGTTTTTTTTGTAACTTCTTAACTTTTATGTTACTGTGACCATGTGGCTCGTCCGCCATCTTTGGGACCGTGTGCTCTGTCGGCAATCTTAGTTAGTTTGCTATGGAAACCGATTTGATTGTTTTTGCCTGAAATGTTAGTTTTGTCCAGAATAGTTATCTTGTCTTTTTGTAACCTTTCTATTTACAGTTTGATTTAGTTTTGATAAGTTTTGTGCTGGATACAGTTGAGTGTTCGGTTATGGTATAGCGCAGTGACCAGTCTGATACAGGAATCATTGTGTGAACATTAGTTGCAGTTCAGTGGTGAAATCTTCCTATAGTTGATGACTCTGCTTAATGTTTGTATATCTGTTGCTGTTACACTGAATTGTAGACTTGTTTGGCATAATTAATACGGGTACTACAGTGTAGAAAGGTTCTGTGCCAAAAGTATTGGGACAACTCCTAGAAATTGGTACTAGTGTGTTGTATTTTTTGGTAGCAATCATCGTGGTGTTTGTTTTTTGTGCATTGGAAAGTGTTTTTAAAGAAGTAGCAAAGTTGAAGGACACGGCGGCCATTCTTCAGGCTATGCAGGGATCTACTGATCCATGGCTGCAGGCTCAGAATAGTGTAGCAAACCTGATCGGTACCAGAAAATGGCGCAAAAGGAAAGGCAAGTATGCTCTGATTTTTTGCTGCTGGGTGGATAGCGGATAAATATCAGGAGTCTTGTAGGCGGAAGCTGAGTTTGGAAGGAGAAGTGGAAGATTTAAAAGTGGAAATTGTTAAATTGAGAACTCTTGTCCAGCAGGCAGCTGAAGCTAGCGCTAATTATGAATGTACTGTGAGGTGTAATACTGAGCTGCGCAAGGAAAATGAATGTTTATCTGAAAGCCTGACGCATGCACAGGGTGCTGTAAGGGAATTGCCAGAGTTATTGAAACAACCATTGGAGAGTAATGTGTCTGGGGTTAGAGGCAATGTATGGGCTGTAAGCATGGAGAAGTCTGAGGACTGTGGGTCAGATAGTGGAACCGACTCAGGAATGGAGATGGACAATGTGTCTGACCCTGGAGTTGGACGTATTAACACAAGGCCAGAAGATTTCCTCAGATGAGTCCGTGGTAAGTGGACTCAATACAGATAGTAGTGTGGGATCTAGTCATGCTAGGATGGTTAATGTTTTGCGCCAAGTCAAATAGCCATGTGCCCAGACAATGTATTGTGCAGGGAGGCGAGCTATCCTGTGTTTTGCATGCAGGGAATACGGGAACATTGCACGATATTGTAACGTTGCTAATGGCAACAGACACAGGTATGTTAAGTACCCCAGAACCACACCTAGAAGTGAAGTGGTTTATTCAGCAAGGTGGGGTAATGGTCCCAGACATGGTTCTTTGCAAAGGCAGAGAACCCAGGGATAGCGAAGGTCTTTGATCAATGAAGCGGATTTTAAATCACAATATGAACGGTTCAAATGTGAAAATGTGAAGCTCAGAGAGGAAAGAGATCGGTTCTTCGAATTCAGTAGAGTGTCTAATTTTTGTGTGCCAAAGAAGGGTAAATTAAGGTCTTTGTCAACCATTTTAACTCTTAAGACCTAATTTAAATAGAATCCTTTCCCCTAGAAAAAAACGGTTTTGGGACCTTGTAATGTTAAATCCTGCTTCTTGGTTTGGGGCTGGGCAAATTAACATTTCAATGACTGGGTGGGTAGAAATTCTCCTGTCAATGTTTACAGTTTCAGGTGAACCCTCCAAGACATTGATTTGTTAATTCAGTCCTATACAATTGTATGTGTTCCTAAGGTTTTAGTTTTGTATCTGAGTTTTGGGTTTTAAGTTAAAATTTACTTTTTACTGAATCTCAATGTATATAGCAAGACTGTCTGTAACTGAAGTTTTCTATGTTGTTTCTTTCTCTCCTGTTTACAGGTCTTCTACTAATCCATTTTTATTTTTAGGTTTTATTGTTGTAATCAAGTTTTTCCTTTTTCATATTTTGGCATCTCTTTCGGTTTTATTTTGAGTTATTTTTGTCTATTTTTGTTTGGGTATTTCTTTCATTAACTTATATTTACATTTTTCTGCAGTTCTATATTCAATCTTAACTTACTTTTTTCCTTCTATTACTCTTTTCCAAGTGACGGTTCTACACTCCAGGACTCTAACAACCAGAGGTTAACCCCGTATTTATTTTTACTTTATCAGCAAAATCATGGTAATTAAGCAGGGCGTACAGACTCCAGTTTTAATCCGGAAGAACCAAGTGATGTACGCCTGGCCTGAGGGGTAAACTGAGTTTAGGGATCCGATGCAGGAAGCAGAGGAGGCTCTATCTGGGCTGACTTTGCTGAAACAGTCCGGATCCACTAAACCCGGGCCTACTGAAATAACCAGTACCCGAGGTAAGTGAGACCCTAACTGTCACTTCCACCTCCACTACTGACAGGGTCGCTTTTCTCTTTCTCTATCTCTCTCTCTCATCCCTCCCTCATCCCTCTATCTAACCTTGAGACGATGCACCATGTTTAATCCAGCGTCTCTTTATCCTGGTTTTAAGGACGATGAGAAGGGGGGAAATGTGGTGCAGAAAACAACGATCTTCAAACTTTCTAACCTCTCAAATGTCAATCAATTTCTAAACCATCAAAACTCCCTTTTCTTTGCTGGTACTTGGGTCAGATTTTTGAAAAGAAGGTAAAAATCACAGCCAATCCATGGCCTGAATGTTCCGCTGTAACCCTTTTATTCCATCAGGTATGCCCCCAGGCAGCCCCACGGGTTATCACCCGATGTCCACCACCGGGTTCGGGAGTTTCTCCTGGACCCAGACTCAATAACCAGTGTTCATTCTAGTCAACCAAGTGATTGGGTCGTGCTAAAGAAACATCCGAGGACGGGACTAGAGCTGAGATATCTTGGGCCATTCCAGGTGCTGCTGGTGACGCCAACCTCTCTGAAGTTCGAGGGACGAGACAACTGGATCCACACCGGTCACTGCAAGAAGCTGCTCAACTAAGTCAAAGAATGCAGAGTATCACTTTTGTTTATTTATTGCAAGGAGGCATTTGTTGATAGACGATACATTCCTAGAGGGTAATATTAATAATAGCTCTGGCTCCTTCTCCTCGCTTGTTAATCCTGTATGGGTGTCCGGGCAGCTAGGCGAAGGTATACGGTTATGCCTGGCTAGCAGACACCATTGACAAGGGTCAGGCCCATACTGACAGGAGCAGGGCAGAGGCGTAGCTATGACTAGTGAGGGTTGGAATCCTTTTTAAAGCTTTGGGAGGTCTTGGGGCTCACTGGTTTTCCATTGGATCCGGGCGAAAGGAAATAGGACATGTACTTTTGTTTTTTGTTTCCATTCCTTCTATACGCCGGAGTGAGATGTTCCTGATGTCTAATCGACTGAGTCACCGAAGCCCGAACAGACAAGATGCCCTGAAGACCATGGACCAGATGCAGAGGATTCCAAACCAGCCGGCGACCAGCGCGAAACACCACCTCCTGAGTAAGCTCCCGAAGAAAAGAATCTCCGAGTCAAGATTTGTTTTAGGCTACGTGTCTAGATTGACTTTCTATTTTCCATCATCATCATCGTTTTGTTTTATGGATTCAGGACTTTTCGTCGACAAGACTATTTTTTTCAAAGAAGAAGATCGAGATTCGTCAAGGGACACTGGGGAGCATATGACAAAGAGGAGGGACTGTCGTGGAAATTTTATTAGGATGTGTATTTAATATATTGTGTATTGTCATCATGTCTCTCAGTGTCAGGGTAAACAATTGGAGTGGATATCTTCCCGTGTATGTCCTGTCACATCTGCCGGGCACCGAGGTCTCCATTGGCAAATGGTCCATGTTCTAAGCACTGGGCTGTGGGCCGGGGGAGACTCATGTGTTCAGCAGAGCAGTGCTTTGTTGGCCGATGTATGGACGTCGGCTAGGGCCCCTGCGCAAGACGCGGATTTATTGGCTTGGCGTGGATGCATTTGTTAAGAGAACAATATAACGAAAGGAACGTGCGTTTGTTGTCTCTAGTGCGCCTGATCAGCTGCTGGACATAATGACGCTGTCCTGTAAATAAACATGCATGAGGATCATAGTAATTTTATCTGGCATTGATGACTGAGCAAGGCTGGATAAATTTAGCTCCAGTGGTAATGGTAGGTTATAGTATACATGTGTTTGTTAGCTGGCTAGGTTATTTGTCTTCCTATGTCATCACTTCCTGTATCCCTTGTTTTGGGCAAGCCCCTTTTACACCTTTTGTGAGGAAATAAAAGTAAACAGACTGAGCAGGGCGGAACAGATGCTCAGCAGAACTTAACATAAGAACACCTTTGGCTGACTGTGGTTGAGATTTTTAGCTTTCCTTACACAAAGATATTGGAGAGCAGATTACAACTATTTATATTTCTACATCATATCACACCAGTTGCAATTAGTTGTTCCGATAGCGTTTTTCCCTCTGTATAGCTACGGTATCGCTGCAGAATCGCACACAAACTGACGCACATTGCAAACGCACTATATAAAAAGTATATTATAGGTATGTCACACCCCTGCCTCAATCAGTTTTTTTGGGGGCAACTGGTATACCACACCAGTTGCAATTAGTTGTTCCAATAGCGTTTGTCCCTCTGTATAGCTACGGTATCACAGCAGAACCGCACACAACTGCTGCACAATGCAAATGCACTATATAGAAATTATATTATAGGTACAATAAAGACCAAAAGTTTGGACACACCTCATTCAAAGAGTTTTCTTTATTTTCATGACTATGAAAATTGTAGATTCACACTGAAGGCATCAAAACTATGAATTAACACATGTGGAATTATATACATAACAAAAAAGTGTGAAACAACTGAAAATATCTCATAGTCTAGGTTCTTCAAAGTAGCCACCTTTTGCTTTGATTACTGCTTTGCACACTCTTGGCATTCCTTGATGAGCTTCAAGAGGTAGTCACCTGAAATGGTCTTCCAACAGTCTTGAAGGAGTTCCCAGAGATGCTTAGCACTTTTTGGCCCTTTTGCCTTCACTCTGCGGTCCAGCTTACCCCAAACCATCTCGATTGGGTTCAGGTTCAGTGACTGTGGAGGCCAGGTCACCCCATCACTCTCCTTCATGGTCAAATAGCCCTTACACAGCCTGGAGGTGTGTTTGGGGTCATTGTCCTGTTGAAAAATAAATGATGGTGGGGGTTGCTTCTCATCCAAGGGAGTGGGCTCACTCACAATTTTGCCCCAAAACACAGCCATGAATAAAGAATGGTACCAAAACACCCTCCAACAGCAACTTCTTCCAACAATCCAACAACAGTTTGGTGGAAAAACAATGCATTTTCCAGCACGATGGAGCACCGTGACATAAAGCAAAAGTGATAACTAAGTGGCTCGGGGACCAAAACGTTGACATTTTGGGTCTATGGCCTGGAAACTCCCCAGATCTTAATCCCATTGAGAACTTGTGGTCAATCCTCAATAGGCTGATGGACAAACAAAAACCCACTGATTCTGACAAACTCATAGAAGTGATTATGAAAAAATGGGTTGCTATCAGTCAGGAATTGGCACGGAAGTTGATTGAGAGCATGCCCAGTCGAATTGCAGAGGTCCTGAAAAAGAAGGGCCAACACTGCAAATACTGACTTTTTGCAGAAATGTCATGTAATTGTCGATAAAAGCCTTTGAAACGTATGAAGTGCGTGTAATTATATTTCACTACATCACAGAAACAACTGAAACAAAGATCTAAAAGCAGTTTAGCAGCAAACTTTGTGAAAACTAATATTTGTGTCATTCTCAAATCTTTTCGCCACGACTGTATATTATAGGTATATCACACCCATGCCTAAATCAGTTTCTTTGGGGGGCAACTGGTATATTACACCAGTTGCAATTAGTTGTTCCAATAGCGTTTGTCCCTCTGTATAGCTACGGTATCACAGCAGAACCGCACACAACTGCTGCACAATGCAAATGCACTATATAGAAATTATATTATAGGTACAATAAAGACCAAAAGTTTGGACACACCTCATTCAAAGAGTTTTCTTTATTTTCATGACTATGAAAATTGTAGATTCACACTGAAGGCATCAAAACTATGAATTAACACATGTGGAATTATATACATAACAAAAAAGTGTGAAACAACTGAAAATATCTCATAGTCTAGGTTCTTCAAAGTAGCCACCTTTTGCTTTGATTACTGCTTTGCACACTCTTGGCATTCCTTGATGAGCTTCAAGAGGTAGTCACCTGAAATGGTCTTCCAACAGTCTTGAAGGAGTTCCCAGAGATGCTTAGCACTTTTTGGCCCTTTTGCCTTCACTCTGCGGTCCAGCTTACCCCAAACCATCTCGATTGGGTTCAGGTTCAGTGACTGTGGAGGCCAGGTCACCCCATCACTCTCCTTCATGGTCAAATAGCCCTTACACAGCCTGGAGGTGTGTTTGGGGTCATTGTCCTGTTGAAAAATAAATGATGGTGGGGGTTGCTTCTCATCCAAGGGAGTGGGCTCACTCACAATTTTGCCCCAAAACACAGCCATGAATAAAGAATGGTACCAAAACACCCTCCAACAGCAACTTCTTCCAACAATCCAACAACAGTTTGGTGGAAAAACAATGCATTTTCCAGCACGATGGAGCACCGTGACATAAAGCAAAAGTGATAACTAAGTGGCTCGGGGACCAAAACGTTGACATTTTGGGTCTATGGCCTGGAAACTCCCCAGATCTTAATCCCATTGAGAACTTGTGGTCAATCCTCAATAGGCTGATGGACAAACAAAAACCCACTGATTCTGACAAACTCATAGAAGTGATTATGAAAAAATGGGTTGCTATCAGTCAGGAATTGGCACGGAAGTTGATTGAGAGCATGCCCAGTCGAATTGCAGAGGTCCTGAAAAAGAAGGGCCAACACTGCAAATACTGACTTTTTGCAGAAATGTCATGTAATTGTCGATAAAAGCCTTTGAAACGTATGAAGTGCGTGTAATTATATTTCACTACATCACAGAAACAACTGAAACAAAGATCTAAAAGCAGTTTAGCAGCAAACTTTGTGAAAACTAATATTTGTGTCATTCTCAAATCTTTTCGCCACGACTGTATATTATAGGTATATCACACCCATGCCTAAATCAGTTTCTTTGGGGGGCAACTGGTATATTACACCAGTTACAATTCGTTGTTCCAATAGCGTTTATCCCTCTGTATAGCTGCGGTATCGCAGCAGAACTGCACATAACTGCTGCACAATACAAATGCACTATATAGAAAGTATATTATAGGTGTATCACACCCCACCTCAATAATTTAATTTGGGGGCATCTGGTATATCACACCAGTTGCAATTAGTTGTTCCAATAGCGTTTGTCCCTCTGTATAGCTGCGGTATCTCAGCAGAACTGCACATAACTGCTGCACAATACAAATGCACTATATAGAAAGTATATTATAGGTGTATCACACCCCACCTCAATAATTTATTTGGGGGCATCTGGTATATCACACCAGTTGCAATTAGTTGTTCCAATAGCGTTTGTCCCTCTGTATAGCTACGGTATCGCTGCAGAACCACACACAACTGCTGCACAATGCAAATGCACTATATAGAAATTATATAATAGGTATATCACACCGCTGCCTCAATCAGTTTCTTTGGGGGCAACTGGTATATCACACCAGTTACAATTAGTTGTTCCAATAGCGTTTGTCCCTCTGTATAGCTACGTTATCGTTGCAGAACCACACACAACTGCTGCACAATGCAAATGCGCTATAAAGAAAGTATATTATAAGTATATCACATCCCAGCCTCAATCAGTTTTTTCTAGGGTCAACTGGTATACTAGTGGTCTACTACTGGTATACTAGTCTACAACTGGTATACTAGTGGTCTACTACTGGTCAACTAGTGAGACCTCATTTGGAGTATTGTGCTCAGTACTGGAGACCATATCTCCAGAAGGATATTGATACTTTGGAGAGAGTTCAGAGAAGAGCTACTAAACTGGTACATGGATTGCAGGATAAAACTTACCAGGAAAGATTAAAGGACCTTAACATGTATAGCTTGGAAGAAAGACGAGACAGAGGGGATATGATAGAAAATTTTAAATACATAAAGGGAATCAACAAGGTAAAAGAGGAGTGAATATTTAAAAGAAGAAAAACTGCTACAAGAGGACATAGTTTTAAATAAGCGGGGCAAAGGTTTAAAAGTAACATCAGGAAGTATTACTTTACTGAGAGAGTAGTGGATGCATGGAATAGCCTTCCTGCAGAAGTGGTAGCTGCAAATACAGTGAAGGAGTTTAAGCATGCATGGGATAGGCATAAGGCCATTCTTCATATAAGATAGGGCCAGGGGCTATCCATAGTACTTAGTATATTGGGCAGACTAGATGGGCCAAATGGTTCTTATCTGCCGACACATTCTATGTTTCTATGTATATCACACCAGTTGCAATTAGTTGTTCCAATAGCGTTTGTCCCTCTGTATAGCTGAGGTATCTCAGCAGAACCGCACACAACTGCCCCTCAATACAAATGCACTATATAGAAAGTACATTATATGTATATCACACCCTCCTGTATGTCACACCTATCGATAGCACATCTAAACCAGTCCTTAAAACGACTTCTGTGGCCCTATTAGCTAGCGTTCGGTGTCCATAACAGTCTGTCCCTTCTCCACACAGCAACCTCTCCCTACATCAAAAGACTGAATGTAAAATGGCGGCCAGATTGGGTATATTTATAGGGTAGTGGGTATGTCCATGTGCTCAAACGTCTCAATTGGCTGTCCCACCTGATGGATGTGTCATGGGTCAAAGTTCGTCGCTATAGAAAAAATATATAGCGCTTGCGAATATCGCCATATGTTTGCATTTTGGGTGAATCAAGAACGAGCAAAGTTCGCCGCGAAACGACCGCCGGGTGAACTGCAAGGCCATCTTTCTCTCTCTCTCTCTCTCTCTCTCTATATATATATATAT
Organism: Bufo gargarizans; assembly: GCF_014858855.1. Lineage (NCBI taxonomy): Eukaryota > Metazoa > Chordata > Amphibia > Anura > Bufonidae > Bufo > Bufo gargarizans. Next base: position 474,418,808 of record NC_058080.1, on the reverse strand, counting down.
ATATATATCCATATTCATTCCCTTTATTCCGTTCCTGGGTTGTTACCTTTGTCTCCTATAGCTTACTTTCTGTTACGCAGCATATACACTCCATCTAGTCCTTCAGACACTCCATTAGTAACACACAATCCTCACAAATAAAATATACTAACCCGGCTTTGTTACAAATCAATTTTCCCATCCTTAAGATATAAGGATGGAAAAATGTATATATATACGAATCAAGTAAACTACATATGTTGGACATGTTGGTGGGCAAAACCACAAGTTAGGAAGAAGGATGCTCACATGACCCCGGGAGGATGTGGGAGAAGGTTCTTTTCCTGATTGGTTTAGAGGCTGAAAAACAGCCAATCAGCGGTAACAGCAGGCAGGGAGATGACTGTGCAAAACAAGCAGATGTTATTCTATGTTTGAAAGAAAACAAATTTACACAGTATATAGAGGCACACGCAAGCATCTATTCTAGTGTAACAGGGACAGTGTAGGTAAAGAATAGAAATAAATCATTGAGAGACTTTGATCAGGGAAAGCTTTGAGGGGCTGAGCGGATGGAAACACTGCTTAATTGAGCTGCTACTGAAGCATCTGTATTACAAAAACCAACCACCTACAAGAAAAAAATATATATTTGAACAGAGAGACAGCTTTTTTTCCCCAAAATCTTAAGTGTCTATATAGGCTTATTGTTAGTTTATTGCCAGAAAAGTACCTCAATTGCATTTTGCTGCTGAGCAATTGCACATTTTTAAACACCTTTTTTTTTATTGCATTATAGAAAAAGCATTTAACGCCAATAATGCCATTTTTATACCATTGAAATTAAATGCAAATTACACCAGTTATATTGGTGAAAGGTGGACTAATGGCAATACAAGTTTGCAACACGTGTCTTAACAGCAAAGAAGGGATGCAAATAAGCTCTTAGCAAGCTCTGCCTCTAATGCCACCAGATGTAAGGTAGCTATACTATAAGTCAATGCTTGACCTTTTAAATGGGCCTTGAAACATGACTTGGATAATAAATAAGCCAGCTCCTTACCTCCCAAATGTTAACAATTAAGAAGGATCTTTTTTAAACCTGCATTTTTTAATGCAAAAAACACCGTAGGCAGAAATCTTACTGGCCTTTCTTGCATCATTATATTGGTGGTTTTGGGGGGAATAATCACGTTGTATGTTTGCAATGTGTTTCTTAATAGTGAAGAAAAGTATTTTTGTAACCTCTGTTTTTAAACACAAAATACAGTATGCACAAATCTTACCACCCTTTCCTGCATCATTATATTGGTGGTTCGGGAGGGCAATAATTGCATTACATACAAGTTTGCAATGTATGTCTTAATAGTGAAAAAAGTTCTTTTTTGAACTTGCATTTTTAAATGCAAATAACACAGTATGCAGAAATGTTAACGGACTTTCCTGCATTGTTATATTGGTGGTGAATTTGTGTGACTCTGTACCAAACCCACAACTTTTCATTTAGGAAAATTGTGAGTTTTTATTATGCATCATAATGAAATGTCTGGAAAATGGAAGAGATCAAAATGAAAGACCCAGACCTTGTCCTCCCAGAGCCATAATGTGGGTTGTCGCAGAAGCAGCTACCCAGGCAGTAGTAGTAGTGGTAGGCCACAGTTCTCACTGGCTTTGAAATCTGCAACATTATTATTCACGACAAAGAAGAGGAGATTATGAACTGGATGGCTCACCCCTCCTCTCAATCACAGGATGATGTGGAGTCTGATACCATACTTTGGAGCCAGATTTCACAGCATTCCTCCTGCTCCTCCTCTTTGCAGCCCCAGAAAAACCTTTCAGTTTCATGCTCTCTGATTTCAATGTCCCCTCCTAGTGGGAGACCTTAGTTTTTCCTAAAAAGAGGAAACAAAACCCCACCACATATTCTGGTAGATAGTCAAGAGTGCTTCCCTGTTGATGACTTGTGTAAGAGCCATCAGTGTTTGAACTGCCAGGCAGAGTAGTAGGTTCAGGGGGTGGCAGGGGACCCCATGCAGGTGGTAGTGGCAATGACTCTTGTAGCTACAGTGGTGGCGGTAGGGGCAGTAGCACCTACAGTGGTAGTTAGGGCAAATACAGAGAATAGGGAGGGGGGACAAGGAGTCCACAATGATATATATCATAGTGTGGTAAAAGTGGTAGTGAGAATAAGGACAAAGCTGTGGGTGGTTAAACACAAACATAAGGCAGCAGTGGCAACAATAAAAAGCAGAGGCGATATACCTCCCAAAGAACAGTCAGTACCACTTCTACTGTGGGATATGGACATGCTGCTGACACAGTGGGTGGTTTAGGCCTAAAAAGTGCCAAAGTTAACACGAGCTCAGCAGCCTGAAGCTCTGTGAGAGCAACAAAACCACAGCTCTGTGCAAGATCTGAAGGATTAAAATAAGCAATGGGTGTGCCAACATGATCATAGGTACCAGAGGTCTATTCCAGAACATCAGGCGGCATCATCGGATCAATTGGGAAAATACAACAGGCCAGCTGTCACGATCAGTGTGGGGGAAAACTTCCACACTGAACACAGGAGGGAAGGGGAACAGTAACTGGGCCTGGAAACTAGGGAAGGAACAGGACACCTCCTAAACAACCCTGATCCAGGCCCTAACTACCTATCAATATGAATAGACCTTGAAGGTAGGAATATTCATATGCAGGATACCTAGGCCTTTTATTCCCTATAATGCCCTGAAAAAAAGTTAGGACCAAAGACAACCCATTCATCCCCAGATGGACGAAAGGAAGTCTCTGTCTCAGGCCCAGATACAAATAACAGGGAATATAACAAACACAAGCAAACGCGACACTTAACTTATGTAGAGATGGACAAGCAGGAACACCAGATACGGCCTCACACCAGCTCAGCCAAACCAAAATGAAAGCTATCTACTGCATAGTCAGAAGGGTGGGGTCAAACTATAAAGGGTAGAAGTGATGACCACAGAGCAGCAGTTGAGAAAAGGGAAGTGGTCATTAACCCTATCAATACTGAATCAAGAGAAATCATGGAGGCTGCTAGATTCCTCCACGCTCAGCCAAAATCGCGCGCCTGTGTTCATTCGGTGCAGGCGCTCTGAGATGAGGAGGCTTGCCTCCTCAGCACTCCCTCAGTGTGCCTGCGCCGATGACATCACCGAAAGAGAAGACGTAATCGGCGCACTGAGGGAGTGCTGAGGAGGCAAGCCTCCTCATCTCACAGCGCCTGCGCCGAATGAACACAGGCGCGCGATTTTTGAAATGCTGACAGGGCCGGCCGGAGGAGGAGATCGCGGCTGGCCCTGTCAATCAACAGGATGAGGGGGCGGTTTTTTGCAGCAGCTACCAGCAAGTAGACGCCCTACTTGCTGGTAGAGACCTAATTTACATATTATAAAAGTTCGTTTTTTAGAAGAAACTGCTGAAGGAAAGTAAGTAAGACCATTATATTTTCATATATCGCAGTATAAGGAATTTAACTAGCCCCCCCCCCAAAAAAAAATGACTTTAGTGGGGTGACAGAAGCCCTTTAAAAGGTGAAACTAACATATGAGATAGATTTATTACATGCAATGCAAGATATTTCAAGCCTTTATTTGTTATAATTTGGATGATTATGGATTATAGCTTATGAAACCCCAAAGTCACAATTTTGAGGTACCCATTGCTTAGGGAATATGGATTAATTAGCTGACTAGAGTGTGATACTTTGAGCCTAGAATATTGAACCTTTTCACAAAATTCTGATTTTAAGCTGCATTAATGCAATTCCTTTTAATTTGCATTACTGAAATAAATGGACTTTTGCACAATATTCTTTTTTGAGTGTCACCTGTATATAAATTTTGAGGGCAATTGTAACCAATTTGATTTGGCCCAAACCGATTTGGGCAATATTAGAATTAGTGATATTTCTAGAATATTTGGGCGAATATTCACCATATATTCGCGAATTCGAGAATTCGTTATTTCCAGTAATTATTTTCTTGATTGTGGAAATCGGCATTTGAAAAATTAGCGATAAAAATTAGCATTACGAAGATTTGCAATCAACACTACTCCTAAAGTCAAAGATATTGCAGCCTTCTCATTGGCCCACAAGCTAGAAGCAGGGAGGGATCATGTGTACTGATTTTAAAAAAAATCTAATATTCGAAATTACGAATATATATCACTATTTTCTAAATATTCACGAATTCTCAAAGTGCTGATATTCACGATAAAAATTCGCAATTCGAATATATTCGTGATCAACACTAGCAACACATAATGCAACAGCACTCTACAAATCAAATAAAGTACAAAGGTATATTGTATTGCCAATGCTATGCTAATAAATTAGAAATGCCTAGCAAACACATTTTGTACAGAATTATTTGAGCCCGTCTGCCGCACGCCAAGGCGATCTCTATAAGACGGGTTCTAACACTAAACTCACCTGTTGGGTGCATAACAGCGACCATGAAATTCAGGAAGTGTAGGTCCCACGTGCATGCTGGGCCCCTTTTGGTTTATATCTCTATGGTGCCAAAATGGCCTCCAATGAATCCAGGATCTACAAATACCAGCATGCATGCTGAGCAAACTATGTACTCATGCTAATTCAAATCAGCCCATGACGCAAAACAGGCCACAGGAGTGCATGACCAAATAGGAGTCAGCCACGTCTCCCATACAAACTACAAAACAAAGAGGGGGAGGTCAGCACATCCCAATACGCAGGTGCTCAAATAATTTAGTACAACATTTATTTGCTAAGCATCTCTAATTTATTAGCATAGCATTGGCAATACAATATGCCTTTGTACTTTATTTGGTTTGTAGAGTGCTGTTGCATTATGTGTTGTTCTATATGTATTTTTCAGCCAGAGCAACGTGCACCTGCGCATTGGGATGTGCTGACCTCCCCCCTCTTTGTTTTGTAATTCGTGATCAACACTAGCAGACATTGCTGCATCAACTAAATACATTTTTCAGAAATCAATGCACATGCTGCCAAAACATCCCATGATCCATCACTTTTTTGGCAGACATTACTTGGTCAGAATAAAACTCTTTTCCAGCTAGCCATTACGGCTTTCAACTAATGTTTATTGCCATCTTAAAGTAACAAATTTAAGGCAAGGAACTACACATGTACATACCTTCTCTGGTAGTGCCAGGGATATCACAGACAAGTACTGTGGTCTATTATATACCCCCCCCCCCCTCCCATTCTTACATTTTGTCAAATTTGTCACAGTGGCTGATGCTGGATGATAAATCTGGTGCACTTTAAACCGCCTTTTTGATGGTTAAGGCTATTTTCACACATGCACTAGAGCTCAAGTTCTCTGGATTCGGCATAGCCAGATATTGTTGTTCTCTGCTGAACCACATTGTCTATAATAGGATCTGGCAGGAATATAGCTGCTCCCAGGCATAAATACTGGGATTCGGCCAGAAATAACTTGAATGCAGGAATTTTTGTCCGGCATAATCCTGGAATTTATATCGGGGAGTGGGTGGATCCCCATTGGATCCTATTATAGTTAATGGGGTACGGCAGGCACACTGCATGATCTGGTTATGCCAGATCCAGAGAGCCCCAACAGGCAGTTCTCTGCTTGAACAGCCTGCCTTATTAGTTTTTTCACAAGTGTATAAGTAGCATTAGTTCACTACAAATAATGTGCCCAATTTTTGCTGCATGATGATGCATTTAGTTTATGCCCCGTTCCCACAAAGCCATGCTCCCTTTATGCTAAGACACACACACTTGTCAGGTGAGGCAGAAAAATTGTCTAACATGGTTAATAAATGTGGTCCAAGGTACATATGCCAGGTTTTTTTGGGGTACAAATTGCACCCAAATCCTGTAGCATTTTCAATAGTAAATCCACCCTCATGCATGCATAAAACTATACATAAATGTAATAATCCATACATACACAATGCCTCAACATTGCAGCACCTAGTGAAAGTTAGCTACAATAACCATCTAATCAACATTTTACTACCAAAATGAAATTCACAATTAACTGAGAAAATGAAAATAAAATTAGCAGATAGGAAAAGACATATCCAAATATACAAATACTCAGGGGACAGCACTGTGACCTTCCAGGACTGTGACCTTTGCTTTGAATGCAACCAAGAGCAACATCTGCATTAAATTTGTATTTTCTCCCTGGGGTTGTGTGGGTTTCTCCGAGTACTATGGTTTCCTTCCACACCTAAAAAAAAACATACAGACAGGTTATGTAGAAATGTTTGATTGGGTCAGTAGGGACAGGGATGACAATCTTTGTACAGCACTGTGGAATATGTAAGTGCTATATAAATAAATTAAATAAATAATTAAATAAATTAAATATTCTGCTTGGTTATTAGTCTGCATAATTTGCTTGCAAATTAAGCCTTACATATCTCAACTATTACACAAACAATATATTTAAATGACATAAAATCCATAAAACAACACACTATCAATCAGATGTCAACAATCAATCAAAGTTGTCTGAAAAATGTGTCTGGGTGGATTATGAATTACAGGTATACACAGTATAGTAAAAACGCAATGGGCAATCATTTCATTTTGCACATAAAGTGTAAAGCCACCAATTACAATGCACTGGGTGAAGAACAATGTTGAGAAAAATATTTTTGCAATTTTTCGCCTTTTGCTGTCATAGCTTAGTATAGTCAGAACACTCTCCATTATCATAGCTCAGTGGTCTTACCTCTATGAAACTTATGAATTGTACGTTGTGAAAAAGACCATTGCATTCACACAAAGGATGTGCCCTTAATAAACTAAGAAACAGTCATCTGATTGCCCCACAGCAGGGGCGTAGCTATAGGGGAAGCGGCTGCTTTGAGTCCCTGACCCAAAAGGGGCCCATCCAGGAGGAGGAGGACTAAAAAATTTTGTCAGGGTCCCCTCAACAGAATTACACAATGAAATGATATACAGCGACAGTATAGACAGTGTAGGAAACGGATGCAACAGCTGCCGGGCCTGGTCTGAGAGAGCGATCTTTACTAGCCACAGGAATGGGGGCAGCATGAAAGGAAAGGGTTGCAAAAAAATTACTGAGGGAGGGGGGCCCCATTCAAAAATTTTCTGTGGGGCCCAGTCATTTCTAGCTACGCCACTGCCCCACAGTGTACAGCAAGAATATAAAGTAAATAAAGTACATCCCAAAAATGATTCTGTATATTTACCCAATACTGTGTATGGTCTGAACACAGTGATAAATATGTTACAGGAAAATCCCCTTAATCTAGTACTGTTGGAACCTGATGGGTGGCAGATTATCAGAGATTCAGGTTTATTGGACAGTTATGGAGTACTGTCAATTAATTATACTGAAATTGTATGATTTTGGTATTTTGTTATAGTCTGAAAAAAACTATAAAACTAAATAACAAATATAGTTATCAGGGTAGAGACCCTTAGGAAAGAAATAAGACAATAACATAAAATGTCTAAAATTCAGCTGCTATTACAGTGGAGTCTTTTAATTGTTATAGTTCTTGTGAAGCTCAGAATTTGTATGCAGTTTAGTGCTAGGAAGATGTGCGGAAGTTTTTAGAATTTCGAGTTAAAATAATTTCACTATACTTGGTTTGTAATATATTATTACTATACTATGCTATAAGAAAGATCTTTTTGCAATTAGGGAATACCATTGCCATGGAGGGGTATACTTGGTCTTCAGCAATGTTTAGGTAGGTGGTACAAATCAAAGTAATGTCCACATAAATGTCGGGACACATACTTACCTAGCCATAAGAGTAGGTCACTTTCTCCAATTACTCCATGATCCAATTGTTATGCTTATGTGCTCATTGTAAGCACTTTTGACAGTGCACAGAGGTCAGCATAGGCACTATCACTGGTGGATAGCTTTGCAGGAAATTGATATTCACTGTGTGTTCTGACACCTTTCTGGGGTTCTCCAGGATTTTGATATTAATGGCCTATCCTCAGAAAAGGTAATTAATATCAGATTGATGGAGGTTTGGCTTTTGGCACCCTCTCCGATCAACTGTATGAAGAGGCCACTGTGCTCTGTTAATCGGTCACATTGTCTAGGTACAGCCTGGGCTGCAATGCCAAGCACAGCTGCTATCAAAAGGATGCCACTGTGCTTGGTAACCTGTGAGGAGGGTGTAGCCCTCACCAAAACTCTGGTGAGCACAGCGGAATCCTCCAACAGCTGATCATCGGGGGTGTTGGGAGTCATACCCCCGCTGATCTTACACTGATAACCTATGCTGTGGATAGGCCATCAATATGAAAATTCCAAACAATACTTGTTTTATGCAATTTCTTCTACATTATCTCTACTGTGCAACAGAGCCAGGCAGACTAGGAATTAGCTTCCCACATGCATCAATGAGCCTTGGGTACACACAACCCTTTAGCCGTATCATCAATTGTCATTTTTTGGGCTACTTTTGGTAGGCACTAACTACTGTATACTGGGAACATCCAACAAGACCTGCCGTTTTTTAGATGCTCTGACCCAGTTATCAAGCCATTACAATTTGACACTTGTCTTTTGGATCCTTACACTTGCCCTTTTTTTCTGCTCCAATCACTTCAAATTCAAGAACTGACTGTTCACTTGCTGCCCATTATATCCCACCCCTTAACACATTTTGTAATTGTAGTTCACCAGTTAACATCAATGTAATTCACTTTTAATGTTAAGGCTGAACTATATATCATTTCTTTATTGGGGAGGGGGATATATTCTGATTTTCAGTATTTCTTTTTCCTCGTTTTCTCTCTGACAGGGAAAGCATACATTATTCCCTTTTAATTTCATTTTTAAAAATGAGAAAACACATTCTAGCTGTAAGGAAAATTGAATTGAATGATATTCTGCCTTTAGTCATGGATGACAGTTGGGAGTGAAGAGCTCATTTTTGGCATGTCTTAACTCATATTGACTGCAGAAGAACAATTTCGGATAAGATAGATATTTGTGGATAAAGAGGGGAAACAGATGCTCATTCTGGCAGAGACTGAATTGGGTCTTTTTGTTCTAGGAAATAAAAGCCTATTCAAGCCTTTGTTTCTGTTCCAGTCTCCTCTGAATGGTCTACCTTCATTTTAAGGTTTAGTTTCATAAAAACTGGACCAAGATCATCGAATTTTAAGTAAGCCAACAATTCTCATTTACCTGCTTAACACAAAATGGGCTAGTAGGGTATTTTCCTATGGGAAATGTTGTCATACGGATTATACAGAAGCAAAATAAAATGATATTTATTTTGTTGCAAATCTATTGTTTCAACCATTTGAAAATCATTTCTGAAAGTAACTAATAGTTACTAATGGTAAAATAATAAGATTTATTGTCTCTCAGTTTCCCACTGAAGACACACAGCAATGAATGCAGATTTATTTTTCAAGCAACACTCCAAGGGAAAAATATGTAGAATAGCTCATACCAGCCAAACTAGAGACACCCATCTGTAGACAGCACTGATTTTGGATCCTTGGCCTTCATCAGCACAGAGCATGGAACTAGTTGGTTGGATCTACAGACCTGAGATTCTTTTTCTTAATTCTTCTGCTACTATGATGCTTATTAAGCCATATGATACTGATCCTCATACTTGTCTCACTTCAGCAAATTGTATTTATCATGAAGGTACATTTAATACAAGGCACTTACTAATATATTGTGATTGCCCATGTTACCTCATTTACTGGCTTGATTCATTTTTCTATCACATTTTTCACAGCTCTTATTTAGGGGTTACGACTAGGGATGAGCGAACTCGAACTGTATAGTTCGGGTTCGTACCGAATTTTGGGGTGTCCGTGACACGGACCCGAACCCGGACATTTTCGTAAAAGTCCGGGTTCGGTGTTCGTCGCTTTCTTGGCGCTTTTGTGACGCTTTCTTGGCGCTTTTTGAAAGGCTGCAAAGCAGCCAATCAACAAGCGTCATACTACTTGCCCCAAGAGGCCGTCACAGCCATGCCTACTATTGGCATGGCTGTGATTGGCCAGAGCACCATGTGACCCAGCCTCTATTTAAGCTGGAGTCACATAGCGCCGCCCGTCACTCTGCTCTGATTAGCGTAGGGAGAGGTTGCGGCTGCGACAGTAGGGCGAGATTAGGCAGATTAACTCCTCCAAAGGACTTGATTAATCGATCGATCTGCAGCTTTGCATCATTGAGCTGCTGAAATTCAAATGCTCACTGTTTTTAGGCTGCCCAGACCGTTTGTCAGTCACTTTTTTCTGGGGTGATCGGCGGCCATTTTGTGTCTTGTGCGGTGCTGCGACCAAGTGCATCCAAGCTGCGACCAAGTGCATTTAACCCTCAATGGTGTGTTTTTTTTTGGCTAAAGCCTACATCAGGGTGAAGCTGTCACACCAAGTGCATTTAACCAGCAATAGTCTGTTTATTTTTTGGCCATATACTACATCAGGGGCAAGCTGCGCCTGTCACCAAGTGCATTTAACCCTCAATGGGGTGGTTGTTTTTTTGGCTAAAGCCTACATCAGGGTGAAGCTGTCACACCAAGTGCATTTAACCAGCAATAGTCTGTTAATTTTTTGGCCATATACTAAATCAGGGGCAAGCTGCGCCCGTCACCAAGTGCATTTAACCAGCAATAGTCTGTTCATTTTTTGGCCATATACTACATCAGGGGCAAGCTGCGCCCGTCACCAAGTGCATTTAACCCTCAGTAGTGTGGTTGGTCAAGCTGTCACACCAAGTGCATTTAACCAGCAATAGTGTGGTTATTTTTTGGCCATATCCCAGACTAATTCTGTCACAAAATCCATACCGGTCACCCAGCGCCTAAATACTAGGCCTCAAATTTATATCCCGCTAAATCTGTCGTTACCGCTGTACTGTTGTGGCTGGGCAAGTTATTTAGTGTCCGTCAAAGCACATTTTTTGTTCAGGGTTGAAATACAATTCCCAATTTTGCAATTTCATAATTTAGTGGTTTCTGCTATATCAGAGCTATTTGAAATCTATCCCTAAAAGGGTATATAATATTCAAGGTGCACATAGGGTCATTCAGAATAACTTCACACACACGCTACTGTGCATTTCCAAGTCTAATTCTGTCACTAAATCCATACCGGTCACCCAGCGCCTAAATAGTAGGCCTCAAAATTATATCCCACTAAATCTGTCGTTACCGCTGTCCTGTTGTGGATGGGCAAGTTATTTAGTGTCCGCCAAAGCACATTTTTTGTTCTGGGTTGAAATACAATTCCCAATTTAGCAATTTCATAATTTAGTGGTTTCTGCTATATCAGAGCTATTTGAAATCTATCCCTAAAAGGGTATATAATATTCAAGGTGCACATAGGGTCATTCAGAATAACTTCACACACACGCTACTGTGCATTTCCAAGTCTAATTCTGTCAGTAAATCCATACCGGTCACCCAGCGCCTAAATACTAGGCCTCAAATTTATATCCCGCTACATCTGTCGTTACCGCTGTACTGTTGTGGCTGGGCAAGTTATTTAGTGTCCGTTAAAGCACATTTTTTGTTCTGGGTTGAAATACAATTCCCAATTTAGCAATTTCATAATTTAGTGGTTTCTGTTATATCAGAGCTATTTGAAATCTATCCCTAAAAGGGTATATAATATTCAAGGTGCACATAGGGTCATTCAGAATAACTTCACACACACGCTACTGTGCATTTCCAAGTCTAATTCTGTTAGTAAATCCATACCGGTCACCCAGCGCCTAAATACTAGGCCTCAAATTTATATCCCGCTACATCTGTTGTTACCGCTGTACTGTTGTGGCTGGGCAAGTTATTTAGTGTCCGTCAAAGCACATTTTTTGTTCTGGGTTGAAATACAATTCCCAATTTAGCAATTTCATAATTTAGTGGTTTCTGCTATATCAGAGCTATTTGAAATCTATCCCTAAAAGGGTATATAATATTCAAGGTGCACATAGGGTCATTCAGAATAACTTCACACACACGCTACTGTGCATTTCCAAGTCTAATTCTGTCACTAAATCCATACCGGTCACCCAGCGCCTAAATACTAGGCCTCAAATTTATATCCCGCTGAATTTGAATACAATACATTGGGCCAAATAATATTTTTGTTGTTGTGGTGAACCATAACAATGAGGAAAACATCTAGTAAGGGACGCGGACGTGGACATGGTCGTGGTGGTGTTAGTGGACCATCTGGTGCTGGGAGAGGACGTGGCCGTTCTGCCACATCCACACGTCCTAGTGTACCAACTACCTCAGGTCCCAGTAGCCGCCAGAATTTACAGCGATATATGGTGGGGCCCAATGCCGTTCTAAGGATGGTAAGGCCTGAGCAGGTACAGGCATTAGTCAATTGGGTGGCCGACAGTGGATCCAGCACGTTCACATTATCTCCCACCCAGTCTTCTGCAGAAAGCGCACAGATGGCGCCTGAAAACCAACCCCATCAGTCTGTCACATCACCCCCATGCATACCAGGGAAACTGTCTCAGCCTCAAGTTATGCAGCAGTCTCTTATGCTGTTTGAAGACTCCGCTGGCAGGGTTTCCCAAGGGCATCCACCTAGCCCTTCCCCAGCGGTGAAAGACATAGAATGCACTGACGCACAACCACTTATGTTTCCTGATGATGAGGACATGGGAATACCACCTCAGCATGTCTCTGATGATGACGAAACACAGGTGCCAACTGCTGCATCTTTCTGCAGTGTGCAGACTGAACAGGAGGTCAGGGATCAAGACTGGGTGGAAGACGATGCAGGGGACGATGAGGTCCTAGACCCCACATGGAATGAAGGTCGTGCCACTGACTTTCACAGTTCGGAGGAAGAGGCAGTGGTGAGACCGAGCCAACAGCGTAGCAAAAGAGGGAGCAGTGGGCAAAAGCAGAACACCCGCCGCCAAGAGACTCCGCCTGCTACTGACCGCCGCCATCTGGGACCGAGCACCCCAAAGGCAGCTTCAAGGAGTTCCCTGGCATGGCACTTCTTCAAACAATGTGCTGACGACAAGACCCGAGTGGTTTGCACGCTGTGCCATCAGAGCCTGAAGCGAGGCATTAACGTTCTGAACCTGAGCACAACCTGCATGACCAGGCACCTGCATGCAAAGCATGAACTGCAGTGGAGTAAACACCTTAAAACCAAGGAAGTCACTCAGGCTCCCCCTGCTACCTCTTCTGCTGCTGCCGCCTCGGCCTCTTCCTCTGCCTCTGGAGGAACGTTGGCACCTGCCGCCCAGCAAACAGGGGATGTACCACCAACACCACCACCACCTCCGTCACCAAGCGTCTCAACCATGTCACACGGCAGCGTTCAGCTCTCCATCTCACAAACATTTGAGAGAAAGCGTAAATTCCCACCTAGCCACCCTCGATCCCTGGCCCTGAATGCCAGCATTTCTAAACTACTGGCCTATGAAATGCTGTCATTTAGGCTGGTGGACACAGACAGCTTCAAACAGCTCATGTCGCTTGCTGTCCCACAGTATGTTGTTCCCAGCCGCCACTACTTCTCCAAGAGAGCCGTGCCTTCCCTGCACAACCAAGTATCCGATAAAATCAAGTGTGCACTGTGCAACGCCATCTGTAGCAAGGTCCACCTAACCACAGATACGTGGACCAGTAAGCACGGCCAGGGACGCTATATCTCCCTAACTGCACACTGGGTAAATGTAGTGGCAGCTGGGCCCCAGGCGGAGAGCTGTTTAGCGCACGTCCTTCCGCCGCCAAGGATCGCAGGGCAACATTCTTTGCCTCCTGTTGCCACCTCCTCCTTCTCGGCTTCCTCCTCCTCTTCTTCCACCTGCTCATCCAGTCAGCCACACACCTTCACCACCAACTTCAGCACAGCCCGGGGTAAACGTCATCAGGCCATTCTGAAACTCATATGTTTGGGGGACAGGCCCCACACCGCACAGGAGTTGTGGCGTGGTATAGAACAACAGACCGACGAGTGGTTGCTGCCGGTGAGCCTCAAGCCCGGCCTGGTGGTGTGTGATAATGGGCGAAATCTCGTTGCAGCTCTGGGACTAGCCAATTTGACGCACATCCCTTGCTTGGCGCATGTGCTGAATTTGGTGGTGCAGAAGTTCATTCACAACTACCCCGACATGTCAGAGCTGCTGCATAAAGTGCGGGCCGTTCGCGCTTCCGGCGTTCACATCCTGCTGCTGCTCGCCTGTCTGCTCTACAGCGTAACTTCGGCCTTCCCGCTCACCGCCTCATATGCGACGTGCCCACCAGGTGGAACTCCACCTTGCACATGCTGGACAGACTGTGCGAGCAGCAGCAGGCCATAGTGGAGTTTCAGCTGCAGCACGCACGGGTCAGTCGCACTACAGAACAGCACCACTTCACCACCAATGACTGGGCCTCCATGCGAGACCTGTGTGCCCTGTTGCGCTGTTTCGAGTACTCCACCAACATGGCCAGTGGCGATGACGCCGTTATCAGCGTTACAATACCACTTCTATGTCTCCTTGAGAAAACACTTAGGGCGATGATGCAAGAGGAGGTGGCCCAGGAGGAGGAGGAGGAGGAAGAGGGGTCATTTTTAGCACTTTCAGGCCAGTCTCTTCGAAGTGACTCAGAGGGAGGTTTTTGGCAACAGCAGAGGCCAGGTACAAATGTGGCCAGCCAGGGCCCACTACTGGAGGACGAGGAGGACGAGGATGAGGAGGATGAGGAGGAGGTGGAGGAGGATGAGGAGGAAGCATGGTCACAGCGGGGTGGCACCCAACGCAGCTCGGGTCCATCACTGGTGCGTGGCTGGGGGGAAAGGCAGGACAATGACGATACGCCTCCCACAGAGGACAGCTTGTCCTTACCCCTGGGCAGCCTGGCACACATGAGCGACTACATGCTGCAGTGCAACGACAGCAGAGTTGCCCACATTTTAACCTGTGCGGACTACTGGGTTGCCACCCTGCTGGATCCACGCTACAAAGACAATGTGCCCACCTTACTTCCTGCACTGGAGCGTGATAGGAAGATGCGCGAGTACAAGCGCACGTTGGTAGACGCGCTACTGAGAGCATTCCCAAATGTCACAGGGGAACAAGTGGAAGCCCAAGGCCAAGGCAGAGGAGGAGCAAGAGGTCGCCAAGGCAGCTGTGTCACGGCCAGCTCCTCTGAGGGCAGGGTTAGCATGGCAGAGATGTGGAAAACTTTTGTCAACACGCCACAGCTAACTGCACCACCACCTGATACGCAACGTGTTAGCAGGAGGCAACATTTCACTAACATGGTGGAACAGTACGTGTGCACACCCCTCCACGTACTGACTGATGGTTCGGCCCCATTCAACTACTGGGTCTCTAAATTGTCCACGTGGCCAGAGCTAGCCTTTATGCCTTGGAGGTGCTGGCCTGCCCGGCGGCCAGCGTTTTGTCTGAACGTGTATTCAGCACGGCAGGGGGCGTCATTACAGACAAACGCAGCCGCCTGTCTACAGCCAATGTGGACAAGCTGACGTTCATAAAAATGAACCAGGCATGGAACCCACAGGACCTGTCCGTCCCTTGTCCAGATTAGACATTAACTACCTCCCCTTAACCATATATTATTGGACTCCAGGGCACTTCCTCATTCAATCCTATTTTTATTTTCATTTTACCATTATATTGCGAGGCTACCCAAAGTTGAATGAACCTCTCCTCTGTCTGGGTGCCGGGGCCTAAATATATGCCAATGGACTGTTCCAATGTTGGGTGACGTGAAGCCTGATTCTCTGCTATGACATGCAGACTAATTCTCTGCTGACATGAAGACAGATTCTCTGTTACGGGACCTTTCTCCTCTGCCTGGGTGCTGGGCCTAAATATCTGACAATGGACTGTTGCAGTGGTGGCTGACGTGAAGCCTGATTTTCTGCTATGACATGCAGACTGATTCTCTGCTGACATGAAGCCAGATCCTCTGTTACGGGACCTCTCTCCTCTGCCTGTGTGCTGGGCCTAAATATATGCCAATGGACTGTTGCAGTGGTGGCTGACGTGAAGCCTCATTCTCTGCTATGACATGCAGACTAATTCTCTGCTGACATGAAGCCAGATTGTCTGTTACGGGACCTCTCTCCTCTGCCTGGGTGCTGGGCCTAAATTTATGAAAATGGACTCTTACAGTGATGGGTGACGTGAAGCCTGATTCTCTGCTATGACATGAAGACTGATTCTCTGCTATGACATGAAGACTGATACTCTGCTGACATGAAGCCAGATTGTCTGTTACGGGACCTCTCTCCTCTGCCTGGGTGCTGGGCCTAAATTTATGAAAATGGACTCTTACAGTGGTGGGTGACGTGAAGCCTGATTCTCTGCTATGACATGAAGACTGATTCTCTGCTATGACACGAAGACTGATTCTCTGCTGACATGAAGCCAGATTGTCTGTTACGGGACCTCTCTCCTCTGTCAGGGTGCTGGGCCTAAATTTATGAAAATGGACTGTTGCAGTGGTGGGTGACGTGAAGCCTGATTCTCTGCTATGACATGAAGACTGATTCTCTGCTGACATGAAGCCAGATTGTCTGTTACGGGACCTCTCTCCTCTGCCTGGGTGCTGGGCCTAAATTTATGAAAATGGACTGTTGCAGTGGTGGGTGACGTGAAGCCTGATTCTCTGCTATGATATGAAGACTGATTCTCTGCTGACATGAAGCCAGATCCTCTGTTACGGGACCTCTCTCCTCTGCCTGGGTGCTGGGCCTAAATATCTGACAATGGATTGTTGCATTGGTGGCTGACGTGAAGCCTGATTCTCTGCTATGACATGAAGACTGATTCTCTGCTATGACATGAAGACTGATTCTCTGCTGACATGAAGCCAGATCCTCTGTTACGGGACCTCTCTCCTCTGCCTGTGTGCTGGGCCTAAATATATGCCAATGGACTGTTGCAGTGGTGGCTGACGTGAAGCCTCATTCTCTGCTATGACATGCAGACTAATTCTCTGCTGACATGAAGCCAGATTGTCTGTTACGGGACCTCTCTCCTCTGCCTGGGTGCTGGGCCTAAATTTATGAAAATGGACTCTTACAGTGATGGGTGACGTGAAGCCTGATTCTCTGCTATGACATGAAGACTGATTCTCTGCTATGACATGAAGACTGATTCTCTGCTGACATGAAGCCAGATTGTCTGTTACGGGACCTCTCTCCGCTGCCTGGGTGCTGGGCCTAAATTTATGAAAATGGACTCTTACAGTGGTGGGTGACGTGAAGCCTGATTCTCTGCAATGACATGAAGACTGATTCTCTGCTATGACATGAAGACTGATTCTCTGCTGACATGAAGCCAGATTGTCTGTTACGGGACCTCTCTCCTCTGTCAGGGTGCTGGGCCTAAATTTATGAAAATGGACTGTTGCAGTGGTGGGTGACGTGAAGCCTGATTCTCTGCTATGACATGAAGACTGATTCTCTGCTGACATGAAGCCAGATTGTCTGTTACGGGACCTCTCTCCTCTGCCTGGGTGCTGGGCCTAAATTTATGAAAATGGACTGTTGCAGTGGTGGGTGACGTGAAGCCTGATTCTCTGCTATGATATGAAGACTGATTCTCTGCTGACATGAAGCCAGATCCTCTGTTACGGGACCTCTCTCCTCTGCCTGGGTGCTGGGCCTAAATTTATGAAAATGGACTTTTGCAGTGGTGGGTGACGTGAAGCCTGATTCTCTGCTATGATATGAAGACTGATTTTCTGCTGACATGAAGCCAGATCCTCTGTTACGGGACCTCTCTCCTCTGCCTGGGTGCTGGGCCTAAATTTATGAAAATGGACTGTTGCAGTGGTGGGTGACGTGAAGCCTGATTCTCTGCTATGATATGAAGACTGATTCTCTGCTGACATGAAGCCAGATCCTCTGTTACGGGACCTCTCTCCTCTGCCTTGGTGCTGGGCCTAAATATCTGACAATGGACTGTTGCATTGGTGGCTGACGTGAAGCCTGATTCTCTGCTATGACATGCAGACTAATTCTCTGCTGACATGAAGCCAGATTGTCTGTTACGGGACCTCTCTCCTCTGCCAGGGTGCTGGGCCTAAATTTATGAAAATGGACTGTTGCAGTGGTGGGTGACGTGAAGCCTGATTCTCTGCTATGACATGAAGACTGATTCTCTGCTATGACATGAAGACTGATTCTCTGCTGACATGAAGCCAGATTGTCTGTTACGGGACCTCTCTCCTCTGCCTGGGTGCTGGGCCTAAATATCTGACAATGGACTGTTGCATTGGTGGCTGACGTGAAGCCTGATTCTCTGCTATGACATGCAGACTAATTCTCTGCTGACATGAAGCCAGATTGTCTGTTACGGGACCTCTCTCCTCTGCCTGGGTGCTGGGCCTAAATTTATGAAAATGGACTGTTGCAGTGGTGGGTGACGTGAAGCCTGATTCTCTGCTGTGACATGAAGACTGATTCTCTGCTGACATGAAGCCAGATTGTCTGTTACGGGACCTCTCTCCTCTGCCTGGGTGCCGGGGCCTAAATATCTGAGAATGGACTGTTCCAGTGGTGGGTGACGGGAAGCCAGATTCTCTGCTATGGGACCTCTCTTTAATTGATTTTGGTTAATTTTTATTTATTTAATTTTTATTTTTATTCATTTCCCCATCCACATTTGTTTGCAGGGGATTTACCTACATGTTTCTGCCTTTTGCAGCCCTCTAGCCCTTTTCTGGGCTGTTTTACAGCCGTTTTAGTGCCGAAAAGTTCGGGTCCCCATTGACTTCAATGGGGTTCGGGTTCGGGACGAAGTTCGGATCGGGTTCGGATTCCGAACCCGAACATTTTCGGGAAGTTTGGCCGAACTTCTCGAACCCGAACATCCAGGTGTTCGCTCAACTCTAGTTACGCTCAAACTGCAATCCAGAAGTGGCGGACGTGCTTGCACACTATAGTAAAGGCTGCCAGCCTCTTTTGTTGCTGTGACCTTGTCTGCATAAGCCGGCGCTTTTTACTATAGTGTGCAAGCACGGCCACTGCTGCTGGATTACAGGGTGGTTGTAACCCCTGGTAAAAAGTAGTGTATAACGTGGTGGAAAAATTAATCAAGCCAGCAAAGGAAGCAATATAAACAATAGCAATACATTAGTAAGTGCCTTGTATTAGCTTTGTCTACATGATAAATGCCACTTGCTGAAGTGAGAAAACCCCTTTAAGGGTTCATATACACGATTATATCATGACTCTGTATAACCTCCAAGTTGTATGGAGTGATAATATAGCAACACTATCAGTCTGTGGGGCCATAATGAACATTAATGTGTCTATATTGGCTTTTACTGTCAAAATCCATGTGAATACAACAGAAAACAAATTGTAGCACACTTCATCACATAGAAAGCTAAAAAGCATTCTCTCTCAGAAGCATTGCATCTAGTGTAGGTTATTTCTATAATGCAATAGACTCCATGTGCCTTTTTATAGACACTATGCACATAGATCTGCTTAGTATATGAGGCTGTATGTGTTATATGTTGAGTTTACATTACTTATTTATTGTTGATTAGGCTACTGAGACATCCTCAGATAATACCAGCAGTTTAGACACATGTTTCCATTCGTTAACAGTTTCAGCATATAACTACATCTGAAGACTTTAAGACATTCAACATATTTAGAGACAATTCATAGTTTTTTTATGAACAGTTCAAAAAAAGCATAGTAATTGAATGAAAAAAGTGAACCTATTTTACCTGTATTTGAAACATCATAAAGATCTGTTCTTAGAGTGGCTTGGATGGGCTTATTCCTCTTTATTTCTATTTGTGCTAATGTTGGAAATGTTTGTCACAGTGGACTGTGTCATCACGTTGCACATGTCTGATTAATGTGCTCCTTCCAGTAATCCATGTAAATGTCCATATAAGATATCTATTGAGCATCTTTACAGTTCATAATCTCAGTAACCCTCAGGAAATGTTAGCTGTGGGAACTCTAAACTTTTACAGTGGTCACGGAGGTTTGTCCATGCTTCAAAGCTTTCCTCTCCACAGGGGTAGTAAACCCTTGGCCCCTGATAGTGATGGTACAGACAGGGGGGCAGATGTGTTTGTGAATATCTCTGAGACTGAGGGGAGTAGTTGTTTGTTGGAAGTTGTGAGAACAACCTGATGGATTATCTCCTCCTGGATTTGCAGGTGATGCTGGGAATTGGGATCTTCCAGCATGTTCCTGTATATGTGATATGATTGACCTGTCCATCTGATGGAAATAAAGTACCTCACTTGCTACAACACCTATTGCTCAGTGCCTAAGTGCCTAGCTTTTGTACTCATTTAGTTATATATATATATATATATATATATATATATATATACATATATATATATATATGTATGTATATACACACATTGTTAGGGTCAGGAATCTATTTTGTATTTGCGCTGCCATCTTTGCCCTTTGCCTTATCCTATGTGTGTGAAGAGAAGACAGGACCTTTCGGGAAGTATGCCAAGTTACTTGATATAGACTAAGAACAGGAGAACAAGTTATAATGTTATGTAGTTAGTAGTGTTTGAGTGTGAATATTTGAAAAGCTATTTTTTTTCGCGAATATCCGCACTTCAAGAATTTTAGAATATTTAGAATATACTGCTATATATTTTTAATGACAAATATTTTTTTTATTTTTTTTTAACACAGTACACATCAGGTGATCATCCCTCCCTTCTTCTAGCTTGTGGGCCAATGAGAAGGCTTTGTCAGAGCTTAGCAACATCCCTAGCAACCAATAGAAAAGTTGCCTACCCCTTACTATACAAGAACCTGCCCAGCAGCTAGTTTCTAAAGTTTATTGCAGTTATGAAAGAGACAGCAGTGTCATTGCTGTGCTCTGTGCTTTGTTGTATTACATTAGACAGTTAACTAAATATATAATTTAGATAGTTAGGGGGAGATAGTCAGTGTAGGTTATATTGATATATAGTGTAGCTGATAGGTTCCAGTGCAGGGTGTTAGGCAGTGCAATAGGTTCTGCTGTCCATACATACATGCTACAGACATAGTGCTGTGATGTCACAAGTTGCACATATTGCGAAAAAATATGCGCATCGTTAATTGACGAAAATTCGCTAGCGCAAATATATTGGAGCATTCTATCTGCATCTAAAGCTATTCTAATGTTCTGCCATGCCAACCATTTTTTCCGATCTCAGGAAACTTATACCAGCTTGAAAAATGTAGCATAAGTTACCCATGCCAGTATTTTGTGCCCATTACGCGAATAATACATTGCCGATTTTTGCAATCAAGAATATATTCTGAAATTCGTGAATATATGACGAATATTCTTCAAAATATTCGCGAAATATCGCAAATTTGAATATTTCCCCTGACGCTCATCACTAGTAGCTAGCAGATGTTTTATTTTAATGTCAAGTTTGTTTCTATAACCTTGTGGGGTTGGTGTAGCTATGGGCTAAATCCCTCTTTATGCTCTTATGATATAGAAGATGTAACCTTTTTAATAATAAACCAGTGATTGTTTCAGCTTCTCATCCTGACTCTGTCTCAGTCACTCCAAGCACATACTTTCTGCTGATTTGCACCTCACAAAACACCAACAGGGGTCTTGATTAAGGCGACCCAAAAAACATGCATACTAATGTTTTAAAGGGTTGATTCCACAAAGGAAAGATGCTAAATGTCAGATTGCTGGGGTTCCAGACACTGGATTGCCCATCGATGCCAAGAATTGCAAGTTCTGAAATCCTTTTTTTGAATGGAAATGGAGTGTGCACATTAGTCAATAACTCTGTTGTCTTCTATGGGACTAATGTAAATAACACACAGCAGGCATCTCAAACTGCGGCCCTCCAGCTGTTGCAAAACTACAACTCCCAGCATGCCCGGACAGCCTACAGGTATCAGCCTACAGCAGGGCATTGTGGGAGTTGTAGTTTTACAACAGCTGAAGGGCCGCAGTTTGAGATGCCTGCTCTACAGTATACAGTATAGACCAAAAGTTTGGACACACCTTCTCATTCAAAGAGTTTTCGTTATTTTCATGACTATGAAAATTGTAGATTCACACTGAAGGCATCAAAACTATGAATTAACATATGTGGAATTATATACATAACAAAAAAGTGTGAAACAACTGAAAATATGTCATATTCTAGGTTCTTCAAAGTAGCCACCTTTTGCTTTGATTACTGCTTTGGACACTCTTGGCATTCTCTTGATGAGCTTCAAGAGGTAGTCACCTGAAATGGTCTTCCAACAGTCTTCAAGGAGTTCCCAGACATGCTTAGCACTTGTTGGGCCTTTTGCCTTCACTCTGCGGTCCAGCTCACCCCAAACCATCTCGATTGGGTTCAGGTCCGGTGACTGTGGAGGCCAGGTCATCTGGCACAGCACCCCATCACTCTCCTTTATGGTCAAATACCCCTTACACAGCCTGGAGGTGTGCTTGGGGTCATTGTCCTGTTGAAAAATAAATGATGGTCCAACTAAACACAAACCGGATGGAATAGCATGCCGCTGCAAGATGCTGTGGTAGCCATGCTGGTTCAGTATGCCTTCAATTTTGAATAAATCCCCAACAGTGTCACCAGCAAAGCACCCCCACACCATCACACCTCCTCCTCATGCTTCACGGTGGGAACCAGGCATGTAGAGTCCATCCGTTTACCTTCCCTGCTTCGCACAAAGACACGGTGGTTGGAACCAAAGATCTCAAATTTGGACTCATCAGACCAAAGCACAGATTTCCACTGGTCTAATGTCCATTCCTTGTGTTCTTTAGCCCAAACAAGTCTCTTCTGCTTGTTGCCTGTCCTTAGCAGTGGTTTCCTAGCAGATCTTCTACCATGAAGGCCTGATTCACACAGTCTCCTCTTAACAGTTGTTCTAGAGATGTGTCTGCTGCTAGAACTCTGTGTGGCATTGACCTGGTCTCTAATCTGAGCTGCTGTTAACCTGCGATTTCTGAGGCTGGTGACTCGGATGAACTTATCCTCCGCAGCAGAGGTGACTCTTGGTCTTCCTTTCCTGGGGCGGTCCGCATGTGAGCCAGTTTCTAGTTTGTAGCGCTTGATGGTTTTTGTGACTGCATTTGGGGACACTTTCAAAGTTTTCCCAATTTTTCGGACTGACTGACCTTAATTTCTTAAAGTAATGATGGCTACTCGTTTTTCTTTACTTAGCTGCTTTTTTCTTGACATAATAGAAATTCTAACAGTCTATTCAGTAGGACTATAAGCTGTGCATCCACCTGACTTCTACACAACGCAACTGATGGTTCCAACCCCATTTATAAGGCAATAAATACCACTTATTAAACCTGACAGGGCACACCTGTGAAGTCAAAACTATTTCAGGTGACTACCTCTTGAAGCTCATCAAGAGAATGCCAAGAGTGTGCAAAGCAGTAATCAAAGCAAAAGGTGGCTACTTTGAAGAACCTAGAATATGACATATTTTCAGTTGTTTCACACTTTTTTGTTATGTATATAAGTCCACATGTGTTAATTCATAGTTTTGATGCCTTCAGTGTAAATCTACAATTTTCATAGTCATGAAAATAAAGAAAACTCTCTGAATGAGAAGGTGTGTCCAAACCTTTGGTCTGTACTGTATGTCCTATAGAAATGAATGAAATGGTAGACAAACTTGCGCACCTCCAATCCATTTAGATAAGGGACTCATGGACTCTGTTTTCTCAGGATTGTTGGGAGTTGAAGCACTAGAATCTCTTGTGATCTGACATTTGTCACCTATACTGTAGATACAGTAGATGATAAATACTTTTCATGGGATAACCCCTTTAAGATAATAAAGGAAGTTACTATTGAAGTTGTATGCAAGGAGGAGAGCTATTTCCTTTCTTTAAGAAGTAGTCATGGAAAATAAAATAAGAAAATTTAAAAAAGGAGTGGTAATGTTTCTTAATATGATATTGAAAATTACCTAAGAAGAAAGTACAATGTAATGTAGGATTTTTTCGTATTTTTATAAATATTGTGAAATTTTTAAATTCCAGAGACTAGTGCTTGAGGATTGGAAGAGTGGTTCTGTAAATCCACAACAGAAGTGAAGAATTTTTATTTTGCATTTGGATACAAATTGAAACAATACAAAGAAAACCCCACATCAAAAGTCAAAATGTGGCTTCTCTCTCTTGTTGTTTCTTCACACTAGCATAACTTCTTATAGATGAAGAACTGATGCTTGTTTGACTCTTCACTGATGCATGCACATAGGGGCCCTTTCCTTACCCAAGCCCATAAGAAAGGTGGATTGGCACAATTTGATAGGTAACTACTAAAGGGGCTGTCGTAGTTGGACACTTATGGCATATTGATAGCATATACCATAAATGTCTGAAAGATCCAGGTAACACCTCTGGACCATCTCCTATCTCAAGAACAGGGACCTGCTGTAGATGGAGAGCACATTGTGCATGTGCTGCATCGCCTTCATCCACTGCTATGGGACTTCCAAAAGAAATTTGTCAAGCAATCTTATTCAGCTATTTTTGAAAATACTATAGTAGTGAATGGAGAGAATGCCGCACATGTGCAATCATCCCTCCAATTACTGATATGAGACCTCAAAAAAATTATTCGTAAGTCCCATTGCAATTACTGGAAAAAGCCATGCAAACTCGGCTCACTCTCCATTCATAGCAGGGCACAATTCTTGAGGTAGGAGGGGGTCTCAGAGCTGGGACCTGCACCTTTTAGACATGTATGACATATGCTATCAATATGCCATAAATGTATCCTTTATGCCAAGTAATTTTAAGTCACTCAGATTTCACAGTGACAGCAGAAATATAGCTTTCACTCATATTCAAAGATCAGAAGTATGTATTCAAGGGAATATAAAGGGGCAAATCCCTTTTAACTTCCCCTCCTCCCCATAAAATGAATCAATATAAGGAAAATTGTATGGTTTATTTCCCAACTGAAATGGCAATTAAAGAAAGTTTTATTTTTCCTGCAACATAGGCATAAAATATAAAAAATATGATCATTATATTGCATGGAGGTGAAAAAAAAAATATATAGCACTGTAAATCTGATGGTCAGCAATATATAACTAACCTAAGCAAGTTTTAGGCAAAAAAAATCTATTTCTGAATTTTCCTAGTTTTCTTCTGGCCCTTTGTTTACCTGCAATAACAACAATCTCTGAGGTTTTCCTCATAAATGTGGGCATCAAAAAAGAGTGCCCCTCCTCCTGCTGCTCTGCAAAGGGAGTAAATAAAAGTGCTGCACTGAGTGAAATGTCTGACTGCTGGGATACTCATCAGCATGTTGTATGTGTAGGACTAGAAGTCCCACCTATACAATTACACTGCTGATACACACAAGATCTTCCCCATATCTGTTCTTGTGCAATGCTCTGCAGAACTCCCCCAGTCTGTCAGCTCTATGTCTGCAGAATGAGGAGGGCAGATCCTGTGTCTCTTCACTGCCTACAGCTGCTCAGCAAAGCCTCCAGCCATGAGTATGTGCTGCTGATGGTAGAAATGGTTAATCTTCCCTGAAGAATCCAGTGAGAGGGAGACACAGGACAGGCAGCAGCAGTGCAGGGGAGCGTAGCCGGAACAGTGACCTCTCCTGCACAGACACATACCTGCTCATCAGGCCTGTGTATGAAATTTTATTAGAGCAGGGAGAGAAGCTGACATCATAGATTATGTGACCCTCAGTGAAATCTGAGAAAGAAGCCACTGCAGATGAAGGAAGTGAATTGTAAACCCCTTACATTTGATTAGTTAGAAACATACAAAGAACCAAAAAATAAGTTGGAAAACCCTTTTAACCCCTTCGGTACTGAGCCACTTTTCACCTTAAATTCCAGGCCGAATTTAGCAAATCTGACATTTGTATATGTGGTAATAACTTTGGAACGTTTTTACTTATCCAAGCTATTCTGAGATTGTTTTCTCATGACACATTGTACTTCATGACAGTGCAATTTATTTTTTAAATTGTATGGCTGTGCTGTGACGTGTCAGCATCTGTGTGCACTGCAGGCATACAGCTGGCAGACATAGGCGACAGGGAAACATACTCATAGGGGATTAGTGAGGATAGGAATAATCCTAGGATAGAATCGCAGGAACCAGATAATAGCTCCTAAAAGTAAATAAAGTATAGGGATATCTAGTCAAGAACTCCACAAGCAAAAGGGCATGCAGCCAGAAAGCTGAGGAACCTGAAAATGACAACACCTTATTGATCCCCTAACACTGATAGACAATATACAGGGGCAAATGGTTGCTTCGATAGCAAATCCTAACTAGGCAGCATTCGCATTGTAACCTAGGGGATATGCAGTAATATCCCTATGGTTATCCCCATATGAGTACACTCTAAAATATAGTGCTCCAATTGGAGAGTGAGAAGGACTTGGTGAAGTTACCCAGTCACAGAGCCAGCCGTATATAATTTTAAATGTTAATTCTCTTTTTCTTTGACATTTTAAAATAAAATAAATGTTATGTTTTAATATTGACCATAAACGGGAATTATCTAGCCTTAGGCTACTGAACCGAATGATCTGAGGTTGCTGCAGTTGGTCAGGTCTAGGTTCAGCAACAGTATGTGCTCCAAGAAAGAGGTCAGCTTACTGCCTGAACATATTGAATGACCAGGGTATTCCATCAATGGATATTTTCTTCCCTGATGGCGTGGGCATATTCCAAGATGACAATGCCAGGATTCATCGGGCTCAAATTGTGAAAGAGGGGTTCAGGGAGCATGATTCATAATTTTCACACATGGATTGACCACAGATTCAAGACTTTAACCCCATTGAGAATCTTTGGGATGTGCTGCAGAAGGCTTTGATCAGCGGTCAGACTCTACCATCATCAATGCAAGATCTTGGTTGAAAAATTATTGCAACACTGGATGGAAATAAATCTTGTGACATTGAAGAAGCTTATCAAACCAATGCCACAGGGAATGCTTGCAATAATCAAAGCTAAAGGCGGTCCAACAAAATATTCGAGTGTGTGACCTTTATTTTTTTGGGTGGCGACTTTTTTTTTGAGACAGGCAGTGTATATTACTCTGATTCAGCAATTTAAAGAAATACCTCATATGTGGTGGTAAACTGCCCTATGGGCACGTGGCAGTGGTCAGAAGGAAAGGAGCAACATATGGATTTTGGAGGCAGATTTTACTAGAATGATTTTTAGACACCATTTTGTATTAAAAAGAGACCCTGACGTACCCCTACAGTGTAAACCCTCAAAAAGTTACCCCATTTTGGAAACTACACCCCTTAAAGAATATATAAAGTACTACTGAACACTTTGACCCCCTAAGGGTTTTACAGAAATTGGAAACACTTGGCTATAAAATAAAAAGTTTAATTTCTTCCAAGGAAATGTTGCTTTAGCCCTAATTATTTTATTTTCATAAGGGGTAACAGGAGAAAAAGAACCCCATATTTTGCTACCCATTTTCTCCTGAATAAGGCAGCACCCCATATGTGGTGGTAAACTGCTGTGGGGGAACATGGCAGGACTCAGAACGGAAGGAGCGCCATAAGGCTTTTGCAGTGCAGGTTTTGATAGATTGGTTTACGGGTGCCTTTGTGATTGTCTTGTTTGGGCTCATTTTCTGTGGGATGAGGTGGTGTTTCCATTAGTACCATTTTTGATCGCTTGGTATTACACTTTTTGTGAGGCACTTTTTACAGCTTTCACCTAAGGGGGCATATAATGTTATATTTTTATAAAGCAGTTTTTTACGGATGCAGCGATACCCAATATATCAAGTATTTTAATTTTTGTTAAGTTTTACACAGTGAAAGCCTTTTTGAACAGAATAAAATCTTGTTTTTGTATTGCCATATTCTGAGAGCTATATATATATATGTTTTGGTCTATTGAGTTAGGTAGGGTCTCATTTTTTGCGGGATGAGATGCAGGTTTGATTGGTACTATTTTGGGCTGAATACGCTTTTTTGATCACTTGGTATTACACTTTTTATGAGGCAAGGTGACCGAAAAATGGCTGTTTTTGGCACTGTTTTTATTTTATTTTTTACGGCATTCACATGATTTTTTGGGGGGTCTGAATCCATTTACAATGCATTATAATGCTTCTGTATTGTAATGCATTGGCTGTAAGTGTATTACACACTGTAATACACTTACAGCTTCCTGTCTGTGAGATCCAGGGGGCTAGATCTCACAGACTAACACGGATGGCAGTCACGATGCCTAAGGAAGGCATTGTGCTGCTGTAGAAGCCATCAGGTCCCTGTCACAGCAGTGTGAGGACACGACGGACACCCCTCACCCGGCAGGATGCCACAAGTGCTGACCGCGGCAGTGCAAGAGTTAATGCGCTGGCATCTGTGTTTTCACCAATGCCGGCACATACATCAGGGGTCCGGCTATCAGTGAATGCCGGACCCCTGCCGCTGATCGGATGGGTGCAGCTCCTGCGCCTGCCCGATCAGAGTGGTGTACAAGTACGGCGCTGGTATCCTACAGGTTAAGAGAAATATTGGTTGCATACCCATTATTATGAAGATCTCTTTATTTTGTCTTAAAATATTCAAAGTTCTTGTGGTCTTTACTCATATTTGACATATCTTTTTTTGTTTTACATTTTACTAAATTATATCTATAATTTGCCACAACTACCGGATATGCAGAAAGAAATCATAGAAAATCAAAGCATAAATAAATATCCTAATGATTTTTCATACTTCAGTTATAATAAATTTAAAATAACTGAGAACAGGTTGATAACAGTGAAAAATTAATAGACATAGCAAAGTTATTTAACATAAACACATCTCAGCTTTTATACCTAACTGAGAAATATGTGTTATTATTATAATGATGATAAGCCAAAGTGATGCTTAATTATCGATATCTAGGCTTAAATACACCAAGCTGTAAACAAGCAGGCAAATCAACTGTAAGAAAAGTGTATGAAACTATGAATAATAAATATATTAAAAATTGAATACATAATTTATTGCTGTTCATCTTTCTGGCAAACTATACATTAATTTTACCACCTTTATAACTGTATAATGCTTTTAAGCTTCCCCTAGATAACCTCAAGGAGGTAAAATGTGCAAACTGCCAAATCTAAAGTACTAACCATTCTTCACACTATGCATTAGTGGTTTAAATATTACATTTACATTGTTTGGATGTTATGAAGCCATAAACTCACCCTTTCAAGCGGAGATTAGTGTATTGTACAATTGGCTTTAAACAATATAATCTTGCAAATGTAACTATTTTACCATTCAATATTGTATCAGTCAGTAAATGGCTATATTATGACAAGCTTAACATTGCTGCAGTGTTTAAATTTATAAAGTGAAAATATTTTATGACACTTTGGTAGAAGTTTGTTACGGCATCTTAATTCTGAAGCAATAGTAATATCACAGTGTCTATGGAGATAAAAATTAACATTCTTTGGAACATTACCTTGGTATACTGCACTCAATAATAATACAACTATAAAACTCATAATGACAACCTAATACTATAAAATACCATATAGTTGGCATATATATATATATATATATATATATATATATATATCAAGCTACTTCAACACTTTGATATTAAATTTCTTCTATGGACCCAGTTTCAAAGTAAATGTTTGGGTCCAGAAACTTCCTAAATGTTTTAAATGTAATGTTTTTAAATGGACAAAAAGTAAAATAATGAAGTAGACAAAATATAAAATGTGCTTAAAGTACTATTCAAATGGATAATAACATTAATGGGGCATTTATATGGTCAGATTATTGGGCCACGTATCAGGAACAAGCATCCCTACAAATGCTCATTCCTGATAATTGGCCCATTGTAAATGTGGCATCAATCACCTGACAAATGAACAAAACATTAGTTTGACTGGTTATCCATTAAAGGGTTTCTACCACTTGCATATCACATATTTGGTGATCAGACACTAGCGATCCGCTAGTGTCTGATGTAGCTTACAAGCTAATTATTACCTTAATCCGTTCGGCCCATACCTCAAAAAAAGCACTTATATCTTTATGCAAATGAGCCTCTAGGTGCTATGCAGGCGTTTTTCCAGCACCTAGAGGCTCCGTCTACCTTGCAGTTTGCCGCCCATCGCCTCGCTCCAGCACGCCCATCTCTTACCGTATTCGATCCTCCCCCTGCTTCAGCCTTCAGAAATCCCACGCCTGCGCCGTTCGTCGCGGCATTCGGAGGCATTCGGCGCAGGCGCAGTCAATGTCTGACCGCTCCGTGCTCAGACATTTCCACTGCGCCTGCGCCGATGTCATCGGCGCAGGCGCAGTGGAAATGTCTGAGCACGGAGCGGTCAGACATTGACTGCGCCTGCGCCGAATGCCGCGACGAACGGCGCAGGCGCGAGATTTCGGAAGGCAGAAGCAGGGGGAGGATCGAATAGAGTTGAAGATGGGCGTGCTGGAGCGAGGCGCTGGGCGGCAAACTGCAAGGTAGACGGAGCCTCTAGGTGCTGGAAAAACGCCTGCATAGCACCTAGAGGCTCATTTGCATAAAGATATAAGTGCTTTTTTTGAGGTATGGGCCGAACGGATTAAGGTAATAATTAGCTTGTAAGCTACATCAGACACTAGCGGATCGCTAGTGTCTGATCACCAAATATGTGATATGCAAGTGGTAGAAACCCTTTAAGTTGCATAGCATATAAAATCATTTTACCAGGTATATGCTGCCGACAAACTACCACTTTACAAAGCATTGGTGCCCACGTCTCATTTGGAATATGCAGTTTAGTTCTGGCCACCAGTTCATAGAAAGGATTCTTTGGAGCTATAAAAAGTACAAAGGAGTGACTAAACTGATAAGGGGCATGGAGGGTCTTAGTTATGAAGAAAAATTAAAATAATTACATTTCTTTAGACTTGAGAAGAGACGTCTAAGGGGAGGCTTTAGTAACCTATACAAATATATAAACGGGTCATAAATACACAAAATACGGTGAAAAACTGTTCCATGTAAAATACCCTCAAAATAAAAGGGGCAATGCCTCTGACTGGAGAAGTTAAAATTCAGTCTCCAGAAGCATCAAAGTTTATGTACTGTAAGAACTGTCAATCTGTGGAATAGACATCCTCAGGATGTGGTCACAGCAGGAACAGTGGACAGTTTTAAAAAGTTTGTAGCAATCGGAGTCTCACTTTTTTCTGGGATTCACGTCCCCACCTATCCCTTAAATGAACTTGATGGACTTGTGTCTTTTATTTGCCCTTATTAACTATGTAACTATGATGTTGTTAATAAACAATTGTTTCAGATAACACTCACACGGGCATGAAAAGGTTCTGGAGTCAGGGACTGGCAGCCATTCTTTCTATAATTTAATTCAAACCTGTGTATATGACATCCAGTCTCCCCTACTTGCCATACTCCAGACATAACATGGGGCTGGAAAGAAGTCTTATTTCTATATTGAAGGGGTGCACTGACATATACATCAGCAAGAACTCTAATTGACATATAGTCACTTTGTTACTAGGCATCTATGTGTTGTCATTCTGTAGCTATGTAACAGAAGACAGTTGCCGAAAGTACTATAGTTAAGCCCTATACTCTATCTGGATTACCAGGAATGTTGGATGCTGGCTATTAAGGAGGATAGAAAACGGAAACTGGCTATAGGCTGGCCACAGAGAATAGACATATTGTAGATAAATAAAGTCATAAAATATTAGTGACTATGGACAAGGATAGCAGTGGTAAATTCAGCTCAAGGTAACTGTTACAGATGTCGCAAACATAAAATTTTCCGTTTGCGAACGGCGAACAGGAATTTCCGCAAATGTTCACGAACCGGGCGAACCGCCATAGACTTCAATAGGCAGGCGAATTTTGAAACCCACAATAGTGATGGAAAAGTTGTTTCAAGGGGACTAACACCTTGACTGTGGCATGCCGGAGGGGGGTCCATGGCAAAACTCCCATGGAAAACTACCTAGTTGACACAGAGTCGGGTTTTAATCCATAAAGGACATAAATCACCTAAAATTCCTAAATTGTTTGGAATAATGTGCTTTAAAACATCAGGTATGATGTGTTATTGATCAGGTAGTGTAAGGGTTACGCCTGCTTCACAGTGACAGACCAAACTATGACAGACCAAACTCCCCGTTTAACGCACTGCAAACAACCGCAAACAGTCCATTTGCACAACCGCAAACTCCTCATTAGCACAAGGTTGGATACCAAGCTAGGCATGTCCTGTTCCTTGTCCTCACTGACATCATTGAAGGTCTCTTCCTCCACCCAGCCACATACAACACCAAGGGTCCCCGAAAGGTGACAACAAGCCCCCTGGGACGCCTGCTGTGGTTGGTCTTCCACCTCCTCAAAGCCACCTTCCTCCTCTGACTCCTCTTCTTCAGACTCCTCTCTCTGCGTTGCCGCAGGTCCAGCAATCGACGACGACAAGGCTGCTTCTGGTGGTGATGGTGACCACAACTCTTCCTCTTCATGCTCATCTATGGCCTGATCCAGCACTCTTCGCAGGGCACGCTCCAGAAAAAACGCATATGGGATGAGGTTGACGATGTTGCCTTGGGTTTGACTGACCAGGTTTGTCAACTCCACAAAAGGACACATGAGCCTACAGCCATTGTGCATGATCTTTCAGTAACGTGGCCAAAAAATACCCAGCTCCGCAGAGGCTGTCCTCTTTTTTTTTAAATAAAAAAAAAATCTGTTCTTGACAGTTTCATTTCTGTTTTGTCCCCTATCAGGGGCTGGTATATGGAATAGATATTAGGTACCGGGAGATGGAAAAAGATGCTTGGTCGGTCCTCTTACTTCCAATTTGGAGCACTGCGCATGCGCCGTGCAATGTACTGTGCACCCCAATATGAGTGGTATGTTAAGTAGTACTATTCCTATCAGTTTAATCCCTGTTACGTCCCCTATCAGGGGCTGGTGTATGGAATAGATTTTAGGAACCGGGAGATGGAAAAAGATGCTTGGTTGGTCCACTTACTTCCAATTTGGGGCACTGCGCGTGCGCTGTGCAATGTACTGTGCAATCCCAATATGAGTGGTATGTTAAGTAGTACTATTCCTATCAGTTTAATCCCTGCTACGTCCCCCATCAGGGGACGGTGTATGGAATAGATTTTAGGAACCGGGAGATGGAAAAAGATGCTTGGTAGGTCCTCTTACTTCCAATTTGGGGCACTGCGCGTACGCCTTGCAATGTACTGTGCTACCAGATATGAGTGGTATGTTAAGTAGTACTATTCCTATCAGTTTAATCCCTGTTACGTCCCCTATCAGGGGCCGGTCTATGGAATAGATTTTAGGAACCGGGAGATGGAAAAAGATGCTTGGTTGGTCCTTCTACTTCTAAGTTGGGGCAATGCGCGTGTGCCGTGCAATGTACTGTGCCACCCTATATGAGTGGTGTGTTAAGTAGTACTATTCTTATCAGTTTAATCCCCTATCAGGGGACGTGTATCGAATACATTTTAGACAACCGCAAAGAGTTGTCAATAGTTGACACACTCATGACATAAATTTTATTTCTCTATGCATCAATCTTGGTGTAGTGATGACTGTGCTCGTGCGCACGTTTGGGAGATTGCAGGCGATGGCGGTTTTTCAAAGCCTATGTTCGTGCTGAGGTAGTTCAGTGTAACTTAAGTGACCCAGAAAACAATGATTCTGCAGTGTGTGCCCATTGATGGCCTAGTAGGCTTAAATGATCACAAAGAAAATTCATGTTTTTTCTATGCAAAATTATCCAGCTGATCGCTTTTGGTCTGTTCACAATGAAGCAACGACCTTATCATCTGGGGTGTACCAACATTGCCATTATCACACTCATAGAGGTGATCGCTTCATTGTGATACGCAAGCCCCTTCACCACAACAAGGTAATGATCGATGATTGTTTTGTTTTTGCAGCCACAGTGCAGCACCAGAGGCCAGAAAAATTTGGTTTGTACACATGCCTGAAAAATTAGGTATTGTTGCAGCCACTGCTATAGCAGTGGCCGGAAAAATTGATGTTTTTCAGGCAGAAAGTGCACTAAAACATTGCGGCTTGAACCCTAGTTGGTGGCAGAGAAGTCACGCAAGTCATCCGGCATGCAGAGATAAAATACAGCAGCGTGTGGAATTTTTAGCCCAAGGCAGCTCATCTCATCAAGCCTCTTTTAGTCAAATGTATCGCCCACTGTCAGTCCCTTCGGGATCCATGCCTCATTCATCTTAATAAAGGTGAGGTAATCTAGACTTTTTTGACCTAGGCGACTTCTCTTCTCAGTGACAATACCTCCTGCTGCACTGAAGGTCCTTTCGGACAGGAGACTTGAAGCGGGCAGGCCAGAAGTTATATCGCAAATTGGGATAGCTCAGGCCACAGGTCAAGCCTGCACACCCAGTAGTCATGGGGTTCATCGCTCCTCAGAGTGTCGATATCTGCAGTTAAGGCGAGGTAGTCTGCTACCTGTCGGTCGAGTCGTTCTCTGAGGGTGGACCCCAAAGGGCTGTGGCGATACGTAGGACTTAAAAAGCTCTGCATGTCCTCCATCAACAACACGTCTGTAAAGCGTCCTGTCCTTGCCGGCGTGGTCGTGGTAGGAGGAGGATTACTTTCACCTCTTCCCCTGTTAGATTCCCGTTGTGCTGTTACATCACCCTTATACGCTGTGTAAAGCATACTTTTTAACTTGTTTTGGAACTGCTGCATTCTTTCCGACTTCCAGTAATTTGGTAACATTTCAGCCACTTTCTGCTTATACCGGGGGTCTAGTAGCGTGGCCGCCCAGTACAGGTCATTCTACTTCAGCCTTTTTATACGAGGGTCCCTCAACAGGCACGACAGCATTTTCACAAGATTGGATGCCGAGCTACTCATGTCCCGTTCCTCGTCCTCACTGATCTCATTGAAGCTCTGTTCTTCCCCCCAGCCACGTATAACATCACGGGTACCAGATAGGTGACAATGAGCACCCTGGGATGCCTGCTGTGGTTGGTCTTCCTCCTCCTCAAAGCCACATTCCTCCTCTGACTCCTCTTCCTTCAGACTCCTCTTCCAGCAATGCCGCAGGTCCAGCAAGCGATGCTGATAAGGCTGTTTCTGGTGGTGATGGTGACAACAACTCTTCCTCTTCGCGCTCATCTACGGCCTGATCCAGCAGTCTTCGCAGGGCACGCTCCAGGAAGAAAACAAATGGGATGATGTCGCTGATGGTGCCTTCGGTGCGACTGACTAGGTTTGTCACCTCCTCAAAAGGACGCATGAGCCTACAGGCATTGCGCATGAGCGTCCAGTAACGTGGCAAAAAATACCCAGCTCCTCAGAGGCTGTCCTAGCACCCCGGTCATACAAATACTCATTGACGGCTTTTTCATGTTGGAGCAGGCGGTCAAACATTAGGAGTGTTGAATTCCAACGTGTCGGGCTGTCGCAAATCAAGAGCCTCACTGGCATGTTGTTTCGCTGCTGAATATCTAAAAAGCGCGCCATGGCTGTGTAGGAATGCCTGAAAGGACACACACCTTCCTGCCTGCTTGAGGACGTCCTGTAAGCCTGGGTACTTATGCACAAAGCATTGTACGATCATATTCAACACATGTGCCATGCACGGCACATGTGTCAACTTACCCAAATTCAATGCCGCCAACAAATTGCTTACGTTGTCACACACCACTTTGCCGATCTCCAGTTAGTGCGGAGTCAGCCACTGATCCACCTGTGCGTTCTGGGCGGACAGGAGTGCTGGTCTGGTGTGACTCTCTGCTTTCAGGCAAGTCAACCCCAAGACGGCGTGACACTGTCGTATCCGGGATGTGGAATAGCCTCTGGGGAGCTGGGGGGGTGCAGTTGATGTGGAGCAAGATGCAGCAGCAGAAGAGGACTCAGCCGAGGAGGTTAGCGAAGAGGATGGAGTAGGAGGAGTAGAGGAGGTGGCAGCAGGCCTGCCTTCAAGTCTTGGCGGTGTCACCAACTCCTCTGCAGAGCCATGCATTCCATGCTTGGCAGCCATCAGCAGGTTTACCCAATGCGCAGTGTACGAGATATACCTGCCCTGACCGTGCTTTGCAGACCAGGTATCAGTGGTCAGATGGACCCTTGCCCCAACACTGTGTGCCAGACATGCTATGCTTCCTTTTCCACAATAGAGTACAGGTTGGGGATTGCCTTTTGTGAAAAGAAATTTCGGCGGGGTGCCTTCCACTGCGGTGTTCCAATAGCTACAATTTTTTGAAGGCCTCAGACTCCACCAGCTTGTATGGTAAAAGCTGGTGGGCTAAGAGTTCCGACAAGCCAGCTGTCAGATGCCGGGCAAGGGGGTGACTCTGTGACATTGGCTTCTTACGCTCAAACATTTCCTTGACAGACACCTGACTGTGGGCAGATTAGCAGGAACTGCTCAAGGCGAGAGGCGGAGTGGCGGATGGTTGAGAGGGGGCAAGGAGGACAGCAGTGGTTGACGTGGCTGAAGATGATGGACCAGGAGGAGGATGGTGGCTTTGAGTTTGTGTGCTGCTTGTACTCGTCATCATGTGTTGATCCCATAGGCGTTTGTGAGGTGAGATCATGTGCCTTCGCAAAGCAGTTGTACCTAGGTGGGTGTTGGACTTCCCACAACACAGTCATTCTAGTGGTAGCAACAGCATGCGTTGATTGGCGTGCTGTCTGGCTGACCCCGCGTGCCGATACATGCTGTCTGACTGTGCCACTAGCTCCTTGCAACGACACCCCCCCTGCTTCCAACTCATCTCCTCCTCCTCCTCTTTGTATCCCCATCTGAACTTTCCACCTGTTCTTCTTCTCTTCGAGCAGGCACCCACGTGACATCCACGGACACATCGTCATCATCAACAGCTTCCCTTGTATCTGACAGCAAAGGAAGCAGCAGCGGGTACAACATCATCATGACTGAGACATATCCTTGTTATCTACATCCTCTGGCAATAATGGTTGCGCATCACTCATTTCTTCCAACTGATGTGTAAATAACTCCTCTGACAGATCAAGTGAAGCAGCTGTGGTGCTAGTGTTGGTGGTGGCGGCAGGCGGGCGAGTGGTAACTTGAGAGGTGCCCGAAGCTGAGCTGGAGGAGGATGGTGCGTCAAGGTCCCGAGCGGAATATGTAGTAGATTGGGAGTCCTGTGTTAGCCAATCATCTATGTCCTCAGAACTTTTCGTGTTCAGGGTACGTGGCTTCTGAACACTGGGCATTATTCTAGGGCCAAAGGAAATCACAGCACCATGACGGCCCCTGCGGGGTGGCCTGCCTCTGCCTGTCATTTTTTTTAGATTAGTTTTACTAATCGTGCAAGCTACTGTGACACCAGATATGAGTGGTGGCACTGGGCACTAGCAGTAGTTGGCACAGTACACGCTGTAGGCCTGACACACACGCTTGCAGGCGACTGCAATTATATTACAGTCAAAAAAGTTTATTTTTATTTTTTTATGTAATTTACTGTGACACTAGATTTGAGTGGTGGCACTGTGCACTGGCAGTAGTTGGCACAGTACACGCTGTAGGCCTGACACACACACTTGCAGTCAACTGCAATTATATTACAGTTAAGAACGCAATAGGCTGGAATAGGCAGTGGGGTGGCAAAAGGGAAAAGGTGGGCCTCACCAAACAGGCCTGCAACTGTTCCCAGGAGCACCTTCTTGCGGCAATCTCCTTTGCTAAGGGGTAGGTATTCCGCAGTCTGGCGCTTTTTTGAGAAAAGTGCGGATGATAAAAGAATTGTCATTTGCAACTTGTGCTGTACCAAAATGAGCAGAGGTGTAAACACTAGCAACCTCACCACCACCAGCATGATCCGCCACATGGCATCAAAGCACCCTAATAGGTAAGGCCAAACGCCTGGGTCCACAATTAGTGTCTGTGGGTCACACCACTGCCTCATTTTCCCCTGTGTTACATGCTGACCAATTACCTGTCCAAGATGCAGGCCCGGATGCCTCCCGCCCTGCACTTGGACCTTCCAAGCACCATCAGCTAGCACATCCACTTCTGTGTCCCAGGGCAGCATACAGATGTCCATACCCCAGGCCTTAGAACAAAAGCACAAATACCAAGCTACCCACCCAGAGACCATAGCACTAAATGCGCACCTTTCCAAATCGCTGGCCATGGAAATGTTTCCATTTAGGCTTGTGGACACAGAGGTGTTCCGCAGCCTGATGTCAGTGGCCGTCCCTCATTACTCAGTCCCCAGCCACCACTATATTGCCCGGTGTGCCGTCCCCGCCTTACAACAGAATGTGTTCCATAACATCACCCGTGCCATGGCCAACGCAGTTATTGGGAAGGTCCACTTAACAACTGACATATGGACAAGTGCTTGTGGCCAGGGACACTACATTTCCCTGATGGCACACTGGGTGATCGTTGTGGAGGCCAGGAGCAAGTCATACCCTAGGATGGCACATGTGCTACCGACACCAAGGATTGCTGGCCCTACTTCCATCAGGATTTCCCCCACCACCTACATTAGTGGCTGCAACCCCCCTTCTCCTTCTCCACCTCCTCCTCCACTTCCACCTCTGAACTGTCATCTTGCAGCACCAGTTTCCCATCAATCAGTAGCTGGAAGCAGTGTAGCACTGCAGTGGGGAAGCGGCGACAGGCCGTGCTGAAACATATTTGCTTAGGTGACAAACAGCACACCGCCGCAGATCTGTGGCAGGGTATAAGGGACCAGACTGAGCTGTGGCTCTCGTCACCCAACCTACAACCAGGCATGGTTATGTTTGATAATGGCTGTAACTTGGTGGCGGCTTTGGAGCTCGGCAAGCTCAGACACATCCCACGCCTAGCCCACGTGTTAAACTTAATGGTTCAGCAGTTTCTCAAAACCTACCCCAATTTGCCTGAGGTACTGGTGAAGGTGCTCTGCATGTGTGCCCATTTACAAAAGTTATCAAAAGCTGCCGCCAGACTGGCAATGCTGCAGCAGTGCTTGCAATTGCCAGCTTACCGACTGTTATGCGATGTGAGCACGTGCCGGAACTCTACGTTCCACATGTTGGCCAGGCTTTGTGAGCAGCAGAGGGCAGTAGTGGTCACAACATGGTCATCGTCTTTCCAGTCAGCTTCCGCTCTTCACAAGCAATGAGTGGACATTGATGTCTGACCTCTGAGAGGTTTTAAGAAACTTTAAAGAATCAACACAGATGCTAATGCTAATAATGCTATTATCAGCGTAACCATCCCACTTCTGTGTCTACTAAAACGCTCGCTGCTGACAATGAAGGCAGACGCTTTCCATGTGGAAGAGGTGGAAAAAGGGAAAGACAATACACAGGGTGATAGCCAGACCACCCTCATTTCATCTTCTCAGTGTGAATTGGATGATGATGAGGAGGAGTAGGAGGAGCAGGAGACGGTTGCCTCCGCTACAAAGGGTAGTACCCATAGCAGGTTTGTTTCATCTGTTCAGCGTGGATGGGCAGAAGAGGAGGAAGAGGATGAGAAAATTGAGATTCATCCTCCTGATGAGGACAGTGAAGTCTTGTCTCTTGGGACTCTGGCACACATGGCTGACTTTATGTTATGCTGCCTTTCCCGTGACTCTTGAGATGTACGCATTTTGACCAACACGGATTACTGGTTATTCACCCTTCTCGACTCCACCAGAGGAAAGCAGGTTAACATAAAGGCACTTTAAATGTGGCTTTTATGGTGTATTAAATACACAGTATTCCCATGTAACCCTTCCACCACAAAAAAGGGTATATGGTTCAATCTTCCTTTTCTCGTCCTCCTCCTCCATCATAACAGCATGCTTATTAGGCTGCCCTCGCTCCTAATGTTTTAGAGAGTCAGCTTAGCAGCAGACCTTCAACCATAGTATTTAGATGGTCAGCTCAGCAGCATGCCCTCAAGCATAATTTTTTCCATGGTCAGCTCAGCAGCAGGCACTCGCCCCTAATGTTTTAGAGAGTCAGCTAAGCAGCAGACCCTCACCCCTAATGTTTTAGATGGTCAGCTCAGCAGCAGGCCCTCGCCCCTAATGTTTTAGATGGTCAGCTCAGCAGCAGGCCCTCGCTCATAATGTTTTAGATGGTCAGCTCAGCAGCAGGCCCTTGCCCCTAATGTTTTTGAGGGTCACCAGCAGGCCATCAATTTTTCAAGGGTGTGTATGATACCCTCCTTTATGTGTAATAAAGGGTGTATTGGAGTGCTGGTTCTTTGTAATTTGTGGCAGCCCTTTCACTTAGTCCATAGGCTTTATGAGTGTAAAAAATTGTACCAAAATGTGAATGAAGCCCTTGTCTATGTGATATACAGGTTGTAACAGAGTGCTTCTTCCTTGTAATTTTTGGCAGCACTTGCACTTTATGTACAAGTAAATATACAGGAAAGAATGTTTCCTAACAATTTTTCCTGTAAAATTGATTTTATCCTCAGTTTTTTGCATATTATTGTCAGTCTGTAAAATTGGCGTACTACTCGGACAACATCGTTCCCAGCAGTGACCTGGGAGTCCAAGATGCATCCAGATATCCTCCCCATGCTGTTTCCGAACCATTTCAGTGGTGTTTCCATCAATTTCGGACCATTTCATGTGAACCAGACACCCTCCCCTCTTCAGAGTAGGGGGTGCCTGGTTTAATGCTCGAGTTCTCCCATTGACTTTCATTGTGCACTTTGGTGCTCAATCAACACTAGCCTCCACTCATATTTAACGTTTTTTTAGAAAGTTGTAAAATCCACATACTGGGATGAAAATCCCCCAGTCATTTCAGTGTAACTGTATAAATGAATGAAATTGCCTCAAACAAGGAAGCAAATGTCAAAACTATTTTAATGAGATCTCTCTGTTTTGCAGATTTACACCAGTCTTTATTTTGTAATCCTATGCATAAATTAAGTAAGCGAAAGTGGTCTGAACAGCTTTAGGTTCATGAACAGTGCTAACTGCCAGATGGCATTACGGCTTGCATACAAATCTTGCTATATTCATTAAACACTCCATGCGGTTTGTTTGTTTTCAGTTTTTTTATCTTTAACTTTGTAAAATTGTTATATGTAAATTTTGATTGTGAGTATGAAACAGTGTAAAAGTTTACACTGGCATCTGCTGGTCCATGAATTTTGATAAGCTATAAAATGGGAATTGGTTGTAAGAAGAGGCGACATTTCCTCATTAGTGTCTTATATACAGTGCTCTGAGAAGTAAACACACATTTCCTTTTTTACACTTAGGAATTTATTGTTTCATCAAAAGTTTGATTTATTTTTAACTCTTAGGTGATTTTATTTATTTTTTAACAAACTTTTCATAAAATATTTTCCAGATACATAGAAAAGTACCAGAAACTTTAGACAGTGCATTATCACAATATAGAAATTGCAAATAAGTGATATACTATAAATAGCAAAACAAGTCATACCTAGGGTTGAGCAAATCGAGCTTCGAATCATAGATCCGAAGTCAATTAGTTAAAACACTTCATTTTAATGCTGCCTGGAGACCTGTCTCAGTGCAACATAAAAATGTATTGCTTCCGTGAAGGCAAAATTTGTTTCACCCGAAGTCACTTAAGACTTTGTTGAAATAATTCGTATTAAATTTCTTCATCTTTAAAAACATGTAAAATTCAGAATCCGAAATTGGGTTTGGAACTCAGTACCAAACCCGACTTCGGATTGCTAATTTTAAATGTTTTTAAAGAAGCAGAAATGAATACTGAATTCAATCACTAAAGTCTCAAGTGACTTTGGGTGAAACAAATTGTGCCTCCATGGAGGCAATATATTTGAATGCTATATGGAGGCAGGTCTCTGAACAGTAGTAAAATGAAGTGTTGAACGAATCGACTTGAGATCAATTATCCGAAGCTTGATTCGTTCAACACTAATCATACCAAATACTGAAAATCATAATGTCCCAAATTAAGAATGGACAATTAAAGACAAGCCAGTCTAGGGAGACCCAGATGTGTAGAACAAGCTATGGGAACAAGGTAACAAAAGAATCATCTATGTAGGCCATGTTAATGGACATACCAATGTTCCTAGAAACATCAAAGCAGATCACCTATAAGAGGTTGGAAAGATCAGTGGTGACGAACTAGCAGTCCGTGATAGGTGGGTGTATGAACAAAGTGGTCACGGACGAGCCCAAGCCACCTACAACTAGGCAAAACACAAATGGATTACTTTGAAATTTAAAGATGCCAAGAACATTGTTGCAGGGTGTCCTGTATGCCAAGAAGTTAGTGAGATACACTGGAAACAACCTTTGGGACACTTACACAGAGGACAATTTGAAAGATAGGTGTGGAAAATTGATTTTATTGGACCACTTCTGGCTAGAGCAGGTCATGTCTTCTTCTGTGCCATGGCTATGGACACAAATTTAGGCGTGCTACTCACCTGCCCTACCAAACAGGCAAATCAACTGAAAATGTGTTATGGACTACCACAGGAGATCCAATCTGACAACCGCACTCATTTCACAGGATACAAAGTCAGAGAATGGGCAAAATAACATGATGTGCACTAAATCTATTACGCTCCCTATCACCCTCAGGCAGCTATGCTCATTGAGAGGATGAGTGGTTTGCTGAAAGAACAAATATGCAAGTTCACTCCCACAAACACACTGAGAGGGTGGGATAAGGTGTTAGGGGAGGCATTATTCCTTTTCAACAACAGAGTTATTTAAGAGCACACACCATACCAGAGGCTCATATGTTTGCACACAGGCACAGGAGTAAGGTTTTCCCTTCACAAGTACTCAAGAGGGCAAAAAAGACACTTAGGCAAATGTAAAAAAAAAATCAAGTGTGCAGCCCTGACAATCATGACTGTGAAGTCATAAACCCCAGAGGCAGGGCAAACTGAGGAAAAACATAAAAATTGGAGATTTTACAGTTATCTCTGACAATCCCAAACTGTACCAATTACTAGTTTTACCTAACACCCAGCTAGTGTCTTTGTGCCAGTTTGAGGAGACTAACTGAAAAGATGAGTTGAGGGAACATTACATCCAGGTGGAACCCCTTTTCAAGAGCATCCTGGTCAAGGGACAAGAAGCTTGCCAGGTGCTGCTGGCATACTCTCTAAAGTTAGTGGAAAATATGGTCCTTTTGGAAAAGGGTAGTAAAGTAAGGATCAAACCCAGTGCAATAGATTCTAAGAA
Organism: Bufo gargarizans; assembly: GCF_014858855.1. Lineage (NCBI taxonomy): Eukaryota > Metazoa > Chordata > Amphibia > Anura > Bufonidae > Bufo > Bufo gargarizans. Next base: position 474,375,685 of record NC_058080.1, on the reverse strand, counting down.
GCAGCTGAGACGTTGGGAAATTGTAGCAGCAGGATCAGGAGCTACTTTTCTTGTGTTGGAGGAAGGAGAAACTCAACTTATTTATTTTCCTTCCCATAGGTTGATTCTCATCTTGTAAGATGTCTTGGTATGAAGAGTGGTTTGGTCCCACAGCCTCCACCAGAAGATGGATGATCGTATTGCAGAGCATGGCTCCACTAGTGGAACTAATCTGGCCCATTTTTTAAGTTGGTCCATTGACTTCTGCTGCCAAAGTCACCCGGTACAAGCAAGATTTGTCTAAGGAGCAAATGTTAAAATATCACTGGTTGGCTGCCAAGGCCTTTGGTGAAACTGACTGTTGGATTTGCTCCTGTCTCAGCAAAGCGATAAAACTCATAGCAGTGCCTGCCACTAGAGATGCCCTTGCGGTTCACCCGGCGGTCGTTTCGCGGCAAACTTTGCTCGTTCACGGTTCGTCGAACAGGATAACATATGACGATGTCCACCGGTGCAATATTCTTTTGCATTGTGCCGAACTTTGACCCATGACACATCCTTCAGGTAAGACAGGACAGCCAATTGAGACATTTCAGCACGTGGACACGCCCCCTACCCTATAAATAAACCTGATCTGGCCAATCGTTTGCCAGTGTAGGAAGAGGTTGCTGTGTGGAGCAGGGACAGACTATTAGAGATACCAAACACTAGCTAATAGGGTCACAAAAGTCCTTTTAAGGTCTGGTTAAGTGTGTATCGATAGGTGTGACATACTGAGGGGTGTGGCATACTTATAATATACTTTCTAACATAGAAAGTATATTATAGTGCATTTGTATTGTGCAGCAGTTGTGTGCGGTTCTGCTGCGATACTGCAGCTTAACAAAGGGACCAACGCTACTGGAACAACTAATTGCAGCTGGTGTAATATACCAGTTGCCCCCCAAAAAAACTGATTGAGGCAGGGGTTTGATACTATAATATACTTCCTATATAGTGCATTTGTATTGTGCACCATTTGTAGGCGGGTTTGCAGAGATACCGCAGCAATAGAGGGACAAACGCTATTGGAACAACTAATTGCAACTGGTGTGATATACCAGTTGCCCCCCGAAAAAATTGATTGAGGCAGTGGTGTGATATACTTATAATATCATTTCTATATAGTGCATTTGTATTGTGCAGCATTTGTGTTCGGTTATGCTGAGATACTGCAGCTATACAAAGGGACAAATGCTATTGGACAAAAAATTGCAACTGGTGTGATATACCAGTTGCCCCCCAAAAAAACTGATTGAGGCAGTGGTGTGATATACCTATAATATAATTTATATATAGTGCATTTGTATTGTGCAGCATTTGTGTTCGGTTATGATGAGGTACTGCAGCTATACAGAGGGACAAATGCTATTGGAACAACTAATTGCAACTGGTGTGATATAGATACCGCAGCTATACAGAGGGACCAATGCTATTGGAACAACTAATGGCAACTAGTGTGATATACCTGTTGCCCCCCAAAAAAACTGATTGAGGAAAGGGTGTGATATTCCTATAATATACTTCCTATATAGTGCATTTGTATTGTGCAGCATTTGTGTGCTATTCTGCTGAGATAACGCAGCTATACAGAGGGACCAACGCTATTTGAACAATTAATTGCAACTGGTGTGATATACCAGTTGCCCCCAAATAAAACTGATTAAGGGGTTTGATATACCTGCTTCCAGCAAATACTCATTAAGGGGTTCTATATACCTGCTTCCACAAATACTGCTCTTCTATAGGGACTTTGTCACAGGGTCATTTTGAAAATGACAGGCATAGGAAGAGGCAGGCCATTCCGTAGGGGTGGTAAGGGTCCTGCAGGTGCACCAGGCCAGAGCCTAAGTGGGAAGTTGGAGAAGGTGCATGCGATTACGTCAAAGGATGCACCAGAGTTGGTTCAGTGGCTCACTCAGCCTTCCGCTTCTGCACCTTCCTCATCCTCTGTATAAGCCCCCTCCTCACTCTCTGCTATGTGCACCCCAAAGACACCACCACCACCATAGCCCCTCCACTCGAGTCAGAGGAGTTATTTTGCCATCCATTCCCAGACCTTACCGATGCACAGCCATTCTTGGCATCGGATGAGGAAGAGGCGGTAGCAACGCGGCAAATGAATGTATCTCTGGCACACAGTGTCGGTGCCAAGTTACATCTGACCACAGGCACGTAGTCTAGCAAACATGGGTAGGGAAGGTACATAACTTTTACTGCCCACTGGGTGAACCTTCTGACAACTGTCAAGCATGCAACCTGTGGCACCCGTGTGGATTTGGTGCTACCGCCAAGGATTGCATGCAGGTCTGCCTCTTTTTCTCCTCCTCCTACTCCATCCTCTGTCTCCTCCTCGGCTGACTCCTCCTTTTCCACTGCTACCGCCTCTTCCGCTGCACCACCCCAGCTCCCCAGAACCTATTCGACCGTGCCAGGTGAGACGTTGCCATGCTGTGCTGCAGCTGTTGTGCCTGGTAGTGATGAGCAGCATAGGCAATATACAATTTTGTGATATTTCGTGAATTTTTGGCCGAAAATACACCATAAATTTGAGAATTCGTGATTTCCAGTCATTGTTTACTTGATTGCGAAAATCAGCAATGTAATATATTCGCAATAAATTCCCAATAAATTAGCGATAAATTTGCAATTAGAATATTTAACACTATTCGCGAATACAAATATGTAGCACTATATTCTAAATATTCGCAAATTCTCTAAGTGGTGGTAATATTCGCGATTAAAATTCATAATTTGAATATTCGTGCTCAACATTAGTGTCTGGAAGCCAAGAGCAACACTGGTCCTGCACTGCTTTCAGCTCTGAGGTCACAGGCCGATCAGTGGCTAACCCCACTCAATTTGACATTTGGTAAAGTGGTGTGCGACAACGGTGCCAATCTGCTGAGCACACTGAAACAGGGAAAAATGACACACGTGCCGAGCATGGCATACGTTCTTAACTTAGTCGTTGCCAAATACCCCGGGTTCAGGACGTCTTGTGACAGGCCAAGAAAATCTCTGGCCATTTTAGAAGATCTTACATGGCTCGCCTTGCTGACGTTTAGCGGCAACACCATTTGTCCGTCAGACGTCTGATTTGTGACTGCCCGAAATGCTGAAACTCCACCTTGCATACGCTTGATAGGCTGCTTCAGCAAAAACGTGCAGTTAACGACTACCTGTACTAACTCTGCAGCAGGACAGGTTCTGGGCAGCTTGGTTTTTTTCACCACGCCAGTGGCAGCTCATGCGCGACACATGCAGACTTCTGTGGCCATTTGATGAGATCAACAAACTGGTCAGTCGCAGCCAGGGTGCCATCAGTGACATCGTACCTTACCCCTTCTTTCTGGAGAATGCATTGCGTCGTGTCATTGATCAAGCAGTTGACAAGCAGTATCAGGAAGATGAGGAAGTCGCAATGCTAAATGAATTCCCAGGAGGGGCTACTCCATCTGGGACAAGTCAGCAGGAGTCTGAAGAGGAGTCAGAGGAGGATGGTGCCTGGGGGGAGGAGGAGGTGGAAAAGCAAGAATAGCAGGCATTAAACTTTTTTGTGATCCCTGGTGTTGTCCGTGCATGGGGGGGAGGAGACCAAAGATGACATTCTCATGGGTGATGAGCATTAGCCAGGGCGCTCCACCACTTCAAATTTAGTGCTAATGGGGCCTTCATGCTCCAGTATTTTAAGAGAGACCCCTGTATAAAAAGAATTAGGGGCAAGGACCAGTACTGGGTGACAACGTACTTATACCCCTGGTACAAACACAAAATGGCGTACATGTTACCAGCATCACAGAGGGCTGGCAGAATGCAGCATTTACAGGCCTTGCTTCGAGAGATGCTGCATTCTGCTGTTGCGGGTGCTGTCAGAGGAATTTCCACCCACAGGGAAACAGTTGCGAGTACCAATCCTACAGTGCATGCAAGAAGAGGGCGGTTTGAAGATGTGTTGGTCACTTTGGATATGAGATCATTCTTGCAGCCAACCCATCGACAGCCTCCCTCCGGATCCAACCTCAGGGAATGCCTAGGCCGACAGGTGTCCGACTACATTGGGTTAACAGCCGATGTGGACGCTCTGAAAAGTGAGGAACCCCTTGACTACTGGGTGTGCAGGCTTGACAAGTGGCCAGAGCTGGCACAATTTGCCATGGAACTCTTTGCTTGCCCCTCGTCAAGTGTCCTGTCTGAAAGTCTTAGTGCTTGGGTTGGACGGCACTCCTCTAGTGTCCTTTTGGGACGGTGCTCAATGGTAATTATAGGTAATATATTGTAAAGGAGACCACGGCACTCGTTTTTCGTATATTTGAAAATTTATATTTTCATTTCATAATATTTTATATCATATTTCATCATTTCATTCATTTCATAATTTGTAATTTAATTTTTTTGTGTTAGCATCCAGGAATGCACAGACTTGGCCAACGTAAACATTTCGGTCCTAATATGGGACCTTGATCACGGCCTGGAGTAAAAATACAATGCAATGTGTCAAAAAACATTATACATGATCAAGAAAATTCAAATTTTAGTTCATAGTATATATAACATATATGTCGAATAGTCCGATGTCCAGTGAATGGAAACACAGAGGATAACAGATAAGCGTACTTTCATTTCATATAGGCATCCTCAACTGTGGAGTTACATGCATACAATTAGGTACATCATTGGTAGGCAGAAAAGCAGAAACAGTGGAGAGGTCAGCAGCAGATACAATATTAATATATATATATATATATATATATATATATATATATATATATATCTGTGTGCATACACAAGTAAGGAGAAAACTGCAGGTATATCAATAGGTAAGGGTCAAGGTCACGTCCCCTGGGGACATCTTATCTGGAGCTGCCAGTGGTGGAGAAAGTATATAGGTGTATAAGCAGAGCGGCGTAATACAAGTAATCAAGGGTCCGGTATTTACCTTTGTCCTGGCTGCATGTTGCCTGCGTAGGATGCGCTGGTGTGTGCTGCGTTTGTGCCTGCTTTTGAAGTGTGCCGCTGGTGTGGGCGAGCGTCATGCGCACGCCTCCGGCTCCGTCGCACGCATGACGCCACCGCGCTCCGGCGAGTGACGTCACTGCGGCGCCGGCGCGCATGCGCATTCGGCCGGCCGAGACCAGGGCTGGCAAAGAAGTGTTGGCAGAGGGGCCTTTTAGGTTGCCAATGTATGAAGGGATCAGACAGAGGGCCTGAAAGGACGTTCAGCGCATTGGGGGGAACATGAAAGATAAGCTCACTCGCCTAGCTCATGACAGTGTGTACTACCATACATTTCTAAAAATGAATGAGGCATGGATCTCGGAGAAATTCAACACCTGTGATGACCACGTTTAATTGAATTTCCTGATGCCACACACATGTCCGCCGCCACCCAGAACAAATAATGGTCCCTGTCTTATGTAAATACAGCGGCAAAAAATGTCTTTTATGTCCGGTGACTGCCTAGTGTTTGGGACCTCTGAGGAATTCAACACCTGTGACGACCATCGAATTTCAACTATTTTCATTAGTTTTTTTTTTAAGAGGGGGGATTTCGTTAGCCATGTTTTTAATCCAATTTATATTTTTTGTCCTTTTAAACATATGTATTTGAGATCTATTTGTACAGGCCTGCAGTAAAATTGATATCCATAGACCGTCTAATATACCTCCAGCCACATAATCACTTCATGTTTTCTGTCCGGTGAATTAATAAATTTATGGGTCCTGTAGTCCACTGGCCTGCAGTAAAATGTATTACTATTGACCGTCTAATATACCTACAGCCAGATAATCACTTGATCTTTTATGTAAGGTGAAGGCATAATTTTTGGGGCCTCTAATCTAACTGGCCAACAGTAAAATTGTTATACAGTGACCGCCTAATGTACCTCCAGCCACCTTATCAATTTTTCTTTTCTGTATGGTGAATGAATAATTTTTGGGGCCTATAGTCCACTTGCCGGCAGTAAAATTGATATCCATTGACCGTCTAATATACCTCAAGCCACATAATCATTTGATGTTTTATATATGGTAAATGCATAATTTTTGGGGCCTGTAATCTAACTGAGGCAAATGGACTGAACCCCGAGTGGGGACAGAGGGAATAAAACTTAACGTTTAATAGATATAAATTAGAATAAATGGCGCAAAAAAAGACAAAATACATACAAATAAGACCAGCCCGGGTGGGCCTAATCAATTGCAGGGTATTGCCAGTAAGGACAAGGAAAGGAACGTTCTCACCCGGAATAGTCATGGTGAATGGATCTCATGAGGAGGGTACCATCTCAGGATTCCATGGAATGAGTCTTCCAATACTTGAAGCTGGTGGTAACTGGATACCGTGCGAAATAGGATGTAATTCAATGTGTTGCTGTAGGCAAGGCAGATGTCAGGAACAATTTCCCTGATTAGGCCCTAAAGCCAGAAAGGGGCTAGTAAGGCCCTGCCTACCTATACGGAGTACTTGCCCCGAAAGGAGCGACCCCGTCCGGATACCTGTCCCTGGTCCGGCCGGTATCCCTAGTAAACCCTAAGAAAATCCCGACGTGTCACGTTTCATACATTCCCCTGATGAGTTTTACGAAACGTGACACGTCAGGATTTTCTTAGGGTTTACTAGGGATACCGGCCGGACCAGGGACAGGTATCCGGATGGGGTCGCTCCTTGCGGGGCAAGTACTCCGTATAGGTAGGCAGGGCCTTACTAGCCCCTTCCTGGCTTTAGGGCCCAATCAGGGAAATTGTTCCTGCCTATAGCAACACATTGAATTACATCCTTTTTCGCACGGTATCCAGTTACCACCAGCTTCAAGTATTGGAAGACTCATCCCATGGAATCCTGAGATGGTACCCTCCTGATGAGATCCATTCACCACGACTATTCCGGGTGAGAACGTTCCTTTCCTTGTCCTTACTGGCAATACCCTGCAATTGATTAGGCCCACCCGGGCTGGTCTTATTTGTATGTACTTTGTCTTTTTTTGCGCCATTTATTCTAATTTATATCTATTAAACGTTAAGTTTTATTCCCTCTGTCCCCACTCGGGGTTCAGTCCATTTGCCTCTTCTACATTTGGGAGTAAACTGGTTTAGCCCCATGAGCTAGATCTTGTACACTATTCCTGTAATCTAACTGGCCAAAATTAAAATTGTTATATGGTGACCGCCTAATGTACATCCAGCCACATTATCAATTGTTCTTTTCTGTACGGTGAATAAATAAGTTTTGGGGCCTGTACTCCACTGGCCTGCAGTAAAATTAATATCCATTGACCGTTTAATACACCTCCGGTCACATAATCACTTGATCATTTTTGTATGGTGAATGCCTAATTGTTGGGGACCTCTGAGGAATTCAACACCTATGTCGACCACGTGTTATTGAATTTTCCCTATTATCATTTGGGGTTTATTAAAGAGGGAAGATTTTGTTAGCCATGTTTTTAATCAAATGTTATAGTTTTAGTTCTTTTAAACATATGTATTTGACATTTATTTGTACTGGCCTGCAGTAAAATTGATATCCAATGACCGCCTAATATACCTCCAGCCACATAATCACTTTATGTTTTCTGTCCGGTGAATGCCTAATGTTTGGGACCTGTACTCCCGTGGCCTAAAATAAAAAATTTCTAGGCTCCAGCAGGCCACATTTTTGACAGTTTCCCTTAAAGATGCATAAAAATGGCCCCTGATTAAAATATTGCAAGAAAATTTAGACTAAAACCTTCAGAATCACAGGTGCATATCCATGAAGCAAACATAATTACAAAAAAACAAAATGGCTGCACACCATTGTATATGCAAACAATAGAGCTAAGGAATGGGGGTCATTGTATTTAAAAGTGGTACAATACCGACTATAAATGAGTAATGGAAGCTCTTAGCGCACATACGCGTCGGGCCCACCTACCAAGCGTCAAGGTGGCTTCCGCAGATGGGTCCCTATCACTAAAGATACTGCCTCACTTTGGACTTACTAAAGTCTCCAATATTCAGGGCTGTGTAGGAACCAGCTACAAAAGTACTCTGCTCAGAAGTCCCAGGTAGATGGGCGTGTCCAGTCTAAAAGGTGTGCCACCCCCAATATATTGCAAGAAAATTTAGACTAAAAGCTTCAGAATCACAGGTGCATATCCATGAAGCAAACATAATTACAAAAAAACAAAATGGCTGCACACCATTGTATATGCAAACAATAGAGCTAATGACCCCCATTCCTTAGCTCTATTGTTTGCATATACAATGGTGTGCAGCCATTTTGTTTTTTTGTAATTATGTTTGCTTCATGGATATGCACCTGTGATTCTGAAGGGACAGGAGACATGGTGCCTACATCTCATGGCCACCTGAGCCATATGGGGGAGGTGGAGAAGTAAGAAGAGGAGCAGGAGGCCATGAATGCACAGGAAATGTATAAAATATGTGGTTTATCTGCACAAAGGAGACAGGAGAGGAGCAGGAGGAGCATGAGGAGCTGGAGGGCGATAAGGAAGACCAAGCAGATGCCCCTAACAGATGTATGGAGTGGAGTTTGAGGCAAGGAGTCCCTCCAATTCCATTATACAAATGGAATGAGGGATGACTGCTTGCTCTTGATGATGTTAGACCCTTGCTACCAGGCCAAAATGGGGGTCTTTTTTACACCTGCTGAGAGTGATGATAAATTTAACTATCGAGACATCCTATGTAGTTGGTTGGTCGCTACCTATGTGTGCCATCGCCAATCCTTATGAAGGTCTAAAAAGGGGGGACCCTCTGCACTCACACTCCACTGCCATGACTGCTGAAGGGTTATACAGGAGCAGGAACAGCATCAGCAGTAGCTTGAGTCTTGAGTCTCTGATGAGCATGTTTCTTCACTCACTAACTGAAGAAAGCAGCCAGCAGCAGGACATAAATCAGAACCTGAACTAGCAGGTGGTGGCATACTTGGAGTGCACCCTGTCACCCCAGATTGAATATCCCCTGGCCTACTGTGCAGCCAAACTTGAATTGTGGCTGCAACTAGCTGAGTTTGCCCTGGAGAAGCTTTCCTGCCCAGTCAGGAGTGTGACATCAGAGCAGGTGTTTAATGTGGTGAGGGGCGTAGTCACCCAAAAGAAAACACAAAATGTAGAGAGATTAACCATTATAAAGATAAATCAGGCATGTATCAGCCAGTATTTCCACAGACTGGTGCCTGATGCATCAGACTAGACCATTCTGGCAGTAATGTTCTGACTGCAGTGTGCTGCCACACCAGAATATTATGAAAAATAGCCTGTTACTTTTGACCATGTGCTTCAGCCACTATTATGATAATGCCACTCACCTGATGCCACACACCTCCTTCCTCTGCTGCCATCTTTTACTATTGCCACCATCTTCTGCTGTTACTGCCACTTTGTGTCTGGGGAAGTATGTTGACTCCTCTGACTGTTTCCACCCTCCCCACTGTGTGACAGGGCCACTTGTGTCCCTGTTTGACCTTGTTGACATCACAGTTTATTTTACTCTTCTGATCTGTCACAAGAACCCAAAAATGAAAAACATATCAGAACTTGTTTTTGGGGCATCTAAAAGGCCTCTACAACGGGTTTAGTATTTTGCATCAGGCCTTGATCATGATTTGAAAGCCAAAAGCAGGTGTGGGTCCAAAACACAGAAGACATGTCAATATTTCCATAACTTGTCACTTCTGTTTTGAATCGAGGTAGGAGGGGAAAAAAAGAAGAGGGTTAATCCTGTACTCCAAAAATAGGAGGTATGGGATGAACAGACAGGGCGCCAGAGGTAAAAGACACAGTGGAGTGGGCAAAGAAATATGCTAAATAGTAAGGTATAAATACTGTTGGATCAGAGATCAGAGTCCAAGAAGCAGGGCAGCCTAGATGATAAACTATCTGCAGGAAAGCAGTATAGTGAAACTGAAGAGGGATAGGAAAAAAATCACCAAATGGCGCCAACTGCTGATACCATGTGGTCGATGCTATGGTATAGGGTATCTCAAAATATGGCAGAAGAAACACTGTTAGATATATTGATTAAAAGCCCCTATGGGGTCACGAGGAGTAACTGATATAAAGAATGTAGAATAAAAAGGTGAATAACACCGAAACTCACTTCACCAGGGAGGGGTGTAGAGGGATAAAGCACAAGACACTTGCTTTATCCCTCTACACCCCTCCCTGGTGAAGTGAGTTTTGGTGTTATTCACCTTTTTATTCTACATTCTTTATATCAGTTACTCCTCGTGACCCCATAGGGGCTTTTAATCAATATATCTAACAGTGTTTCTTCTGCCATATTTTGAGATACCCTATACCATAGCATCGACCACATGGTATCAGCAGTTGGCGCCATTTGGTGATTTTTTTTCCTATCCCTCTTCACTTCTGTTTTGGACACACTTCTGTTTTTGCTTTACCAATACTAATACTAATGCAAAAAACTGACCAAATACTGACCCTGTGATAGAGGTCATTAAAGTCCTGCATGCAGGACTTGTTTTTCATCTGAACAAAGCCGATTTCAGAGGCAAATAGCCAAAACTTTTGCAAATTGAGTATGAGGCCTGTATAACATGGTCATTATTTTGCATCAGGATTTGGTCATGATTTGGAAGCCAAAAGCAGGAGTGGGTCCAAAACACAGAAGACATGCAAATATTTCCATCACGTGTCAACTCTGTTTTGAACCCACTCATGTTTTTGCATTACCAATACTTATCAATTACTGACCAAATACTGACCATGTGAAGACAGATGCTCAAAAGACAGGATTCTTTTTTTTTGGGGTTGTTCTTCTGATGGATCAAAAGACGGGAAAAATAAACAGTGACATTAACACAAACTTATTGCTGACACCCTCCCCACTTTGTCATGGGGCCAGTACTTTTATCATTGGAAAACAGAACAGGTTATCTAGCTATTTGTTTGGAATCAGCAAACGATGTACAATGAGACAGCTCATTCACTCTATAGTCAAATCTTGGGTCACTGCATGGTTAAGTACATTTTACTTGACACTAACATTCATACTTCAGTTATTTGGTCTGTTAATTCTAGCAGTTAATGTATGGTAAGCCAAAATCAGGAGCTAATCCTACTCTCAGATAAGGTATTATGAAAACATCTGCACATGTTCTGTGTTTTTGACCCGTAACTGACTAATAAGTGAAATGTGAACTGAGCCTAATAGTGACAGCTGTCACCTGCCTGCCATACTGACACACAATTACTGTTTCACTACCAGAAATGACTAGATATGCATGTTGCTGAAAAGCACAGTGATGTATACCGAGATAACGTCTCTCTGCAGGCCAGGATATACCTGATTTAACACGCTTTGGAAAAATTGGGCGGTGTCTAAATAGATTTTTTTTAAACTTTGCTCATATCTAATTGGTACTATTACAGCCACTGTAGAGATTTACATAGAAACCTCTTTGGTCAGACAGGCTATCAATAAACCAATTTTTTATAAATTACACTAGTTGGCCTGGGAACAAATGGAAAAAGTGGTTGGCGTTAACAGTAGGGTTGAGTGAACCCAAACTGTAAAGCTCGGGTTCGTACCGAACTTTAGGATTTTGGGACCCCGAACCCGAACATTTCCGTAAAAGTCTGGGTTCGGCGTTCACCGCTTTCTTGGCGCTTTTTGAAAGGCTGCACAGCAGCCAATCAACAAGCATCATACTACTTGCCCCAAGAGGCCATCACAGCCATGCCTACTAATGGTATGGCTGTGATTGGCCAGAGCAGCATGTGACGCAGGCTCTATATAAGCTTGAGTCACATAGCGCTGCACGTCACTCTGCTGTTACAAGTGTAGAGAGAGGATGCTGCTGGACATGTGATTTCAGGGAGAGCATAGGAGAGAATATAATTCAGCGATCTACAGACAAATAGTGTGGGTGCACGGCACTATTGTTTTACCCTGCACTGAGCTCATTGACCAAAAAATACAAACTTTTAGAATTCTGTTAGTTAGGTAGGTGGGTGGCGGCGGCTGCCATTTTATGCATGCTCAGTGCACCAGCACTGCATCTGAGCTTTTGGGACATTGCAAATCACCATTTTTGGGGGGCAAATTACAACATCTGCATTTTCTGGGGTTTGAAAAACAGTATTTTCCAAATCTGCAAGTGTTAAATTCAAGTTCAATATATACAGCTTTCATATTCTGTTAGCAAAAAAAGACTTTTTGGGCAATCTACAACATCTGTATTAGTCAGTGTGCAATTTAAGGTAGAAATACACCCATCATTTTCTGGGGTTTGAAAAACACACTCTTTTGACAAAAAAACACTATTTTCAGGCCTTGTAGCATCTTGTGAAATTACAGGTTTATATACTGCTGTCAAATTCAGTTTTTAAACAAACGCTCATTTGGGCACAACAAATTTAGTTGGCAGCCTTTGATGCAGATGTCATTGTGAGATAAACCCTTAAAAAATTTGGGTTACATTCAGAGATTTTAAATACTGCTATTTGGTGCACCAATATTGAAATCAGGTCTACACTGGTTCAGGCCCTTTGAGATACCCCCTCTACATACAGGGGTTTGAAATACAGCCATTTGAGATACAGCCATTTGTACAAATATATATTTACTTCAGGCCTACACTGGTTCAGGGTGTGTGTGATCCCCCCTAAATATACAGGTGTTTGAATCAGGCATTTGAAATACAGCCATTTGAAATACATCCTTTTTGTGCAAAGATATATTTACTTCAGGCCTACACTGATTCAGGGAGTGTGTGATCCCCCCTATACATACAGGGGTTTGAATCAGGCATTTGAAATACAGCCATTTGAAATACAGCCATCTTGTGCAAAGATATATTTACTTCAGGCCTACACTGGTTACGGGAGTGTGCGATCCCCCCTGTACATACAGGGGTTTGAATTAGGCATTTGAAATACAGCCATTTGAAATACAGCCTTTTTCTGCAAAGATATATTTACTTCAGGCCTACACTGATTCAGGGCGTGTGTGATTCCCCCTGAACATACAGGGGTTTGAATCAGGCATTGGAAATACAGCCATTTTGTGCAAAGATATATTTACTTGAGGTCTACACTGATTCAGGGCGTGTGTGATCCCCCCATACATAGAGGAATTTGAATTAGGCATTTGAAATACAGCCTTTTTGTGCAAAGATATATTTACTTCAGGCCTAAACTGATTCAGGGCGTGTGATTCCCCCTATACATACAGGGGTTTGAATTAGGCATTTGAAATACAGCCATTTTGTGCAAAGATATATTTACTGCAGGCCTACACTGGTTCAGGGCATGTGTTATCCCCCCTATACATACAGGGGTTTGAATTAGGCATTTGAAATACAGCCAATTGAAATACAGCCTTTTTGTGCAAAGATATATTTACTTCAGGCCTACACTGGTTCCGGGCGTGTGTGATCCCCCCATACATAGAGGGTTTTGAATCATGCATTTGAAATACAGCCATTTGAAATACAGCCATTTTGTGAAAAGATATATTTACTGCAGGCCTACACTAATTCAGGGCGTGCGTGATCCCCCATATTCATACAGGGGTTTGAATTAGGCATTTGAAATATGGCCATTTGAAATTCAGCCTTTTTGTGCAAAGATATATTTACTTCAGGCCTACACTGGTTTTGGGCGTGTGTGATCCCCCCATACATAGAGGGGTTTGAATCAGGCATTTGAAATACAGCCTTTTTGTGCAAAGATATATTTACTTCAGGCCTAAACTGATTCAGGGCGTGTGATTCCCCCTATACATACAGGGGTTTGAATTAGGCATTTGAAATACAGCCATTTTGTGCAAAGATATATTTACTGCAGGCCTACACTGGTTCAGGGCGTGTGTTATCCCCCCTATACATACAGGGGTTTGAATTAGGCATTTGAAATACAGCCAATTGAAATACAGCCTTTTTGTGCAAAGATATATTTACTTCAGGCCTACACTGGTTCCGGGCGTGTGTGATCCCCCCATACATAGAGGGGTTTGAATCATGCATTTGAAATACAGCCATTTGAAATACAGCCATTTTGTGAAAAGATATATTTACTGCAGGCCTACACTAATTCAGGGCGTGCGTGATCCCCCATATTCATACAGGGGTTTGAATTAGGCATTTGAAATACGGCCATTTGAAATTCAGCCTTTTTGTGCAAAGATATATTTACTTCAGGCCTACACTGGTTTTGGGCGTGTGTGATCCCCCATACATAGAGGGGTTTGAATAAGGCATTTGAAATACAGCCATTTGAAATACAGCCTTTTTGTGCAAAGATATATTTACTTCAGGCCTAAACTGATTCAGGGCGTGTGATTCCCCCTATACATACAGGGGGTTGAATTAGGCATTTGAAATACAGCCATTTTGTGCAAAGATATATTTACTGCAGGCCTACGCTGGTTCAGGGCGTGTGTTATCCCCCCTATACATACAGGGGTTTGAATTAGGCAATTGAAATACAGCCTTTTTGTGCAAAGATATATTTACTGCAGGCCTACAGAGGTTCAGGCCCTCTGAGATACTACCTCTACATACAGGGGTTTGAATCAGGCATTTGAAATACAGCCATTTTGGGCAAAGAAATCTTTTATTGAGGCCTAGTCGGGTTCAGGCCGTGTGAGATACACCCTTTACATACTGTCGTTCTATTCTACTATTAATTAAACACCCAATTAGGGCAAGATCCTAAATTTTAAAAGTATGAGGAGAACGTCAAATAAGGGACATGGCCCAGGTTGTGGTGCTGCTGGTGGAGCTCCTGTTGCAGGGAGAGGACGTGGTCGATCTGTGCAAGCTACACGCACAAGTGAAACCTCTTCCTCAGGTTCGAGTAAGCGATAAAACCTGCAGCGGTATTTGGTCGGGCCTAATGCTGCTCTACGAATGTTGAGGCCTGAACAAGTGCAGGCGATAGTAGATTGGGTTGCTGACTGTGGATCCAGTTCCTTCACATTGTCTCCCACCCATTCTCATGCTGAAAGATCACAGTTGGCACCTGCAGCCATTGTCCATCAGTCTTTTACCTCACCCCCTTGCAAATCAGCCAAGCAGTCTGAGCCCCAAGTCATGCAGCAGTCTCTTCTGCTTTTTGATGACTCTGTTAGCAGGGTTTTCCAGGGCCATCCACCTAGCCCTGCCCCAGAAGTGGAAGAGATTGAGTGCACCGATGCCCAACCACTTATTTTTCAAGATGAGTACATGGGAGGACCATCGCAGCACGTCTCAGATTATGACGAAACACAGGTGCCAACTGCTGTGGCTTTCGAAAGTGTGCAGACCAACAAGGAAGTCAGGGGTGAAGACTGGGTGGAAGATGATGTGGAGGACGATGAGGTCCTCGAGCCCACATGGAATCAAGGTCATGCGAGTGACCGATGTAGTACGGAGGAAGAGGCGGTGGTCACACAGAGCCACCAGCACAGAAGAGGGAGCAGAATGCAAAAGCGGAGCGGCCGTCCTCTAGACAGTACGCCTCCTACGAGCACACAAAATCCAGCTCCAAGGAGTTCCCTGGTGTGCCAGTTCTTCAGACAATGTGCTGATGACAAGACACAAGTGGTTTGCACGCTGTGCAATCAGAACCTGAAGCGAGGCATAAATGTTCTCAACCTGAGCACAACCTGCATGACCAGGCATTCAAGTGCAAAGCATGAGCTGCAGTGGAGTAGACACCTCAAAAACCAAGAAAGGTTTCTGGCTCCTCATGCTTCCTTTTCTGCTGCAGTCACCGCCTCTTCATCCACCGCTGGAGTGACAGTGCCACCTGGCACCCTGCAAACAGAGGATCTGCCAGCAACACCAACATCTGGGTCACCAAGCATCTCCACAATGTCCCACGGAAGCGTTCAGCTCTCCATATCCCAAACGCTGGAGAGGAAGAGGAAGTACCCCCCTACCCACTCGCGATCCCTAGCCCTGAAGGCCAGCATTTCTAAATTACTTGCCTTTGAAATGCTGTCATTCCGTCTAGTGGAGACAGATAGTTTTAAAGGCCTTATGGCGGTGGCTGTCCCACAGTACGTCGTGCCCAGCCGCCACTACTTTTCAAGGCGAGCCATCCCTTCTCTTCACAACCAAGTAGGGGACAAAATCCGGTGTGCACTGCGCAACGCCATCTGTGGCAAGGTGCACCTGACTATGGATACATGGACCAGTAAGCATGGTTAGGGCCGTTATATCTCCATAACAGCACACTGGGTAAATGCAGTGGCGGCTGGGCCTGAGGCGGATAGCAGTTTGGCGCATGTCCTTCCACCACCGAGGATTACAGGGTGCTTCAGTTTGACTCCTGTTGCTTCCTCCTCCTACTCTGCTTCCTCATCCTCTACCAGCTACTTATCCGATCAGCGTAATACCTTCACCACCAACTTCAGCACAGCCATGGGTAAATGACAGCAGGCAGTTTTAAAACGTATCTGTTTGGGGGACAAACCCTACACCGCGCAGGAGCTGTGGACGGGCCTTGAACAACAGACCGATGAGTGGTTTGTGCCAGTCAGCCTCAAGCCCGGCCTGGTGGTATGCGATAATGGGCGAAATCTCTTAGCAGCTCTGGGACTAGCCGGTTTGGCGCACATTCCTTGCCTGGCGCATGTGCTGAATTTGGTGGTGCACAGATTCCTTAAAAATGACCCTGACATGTCAGAGCTGCTTTTGGCGTTCTCAGCCTGCTGCTGCTCGCCTGTCAGCGCTGCAGCGTAACTTCAGCCTTCCCGCTCACCGCCTCATATGCAAAGTGCCCACAAGGTGGAAATCCACCTTGCACATGCTGGCCAGACTGTGCGAGCAGCAGCAGGCGATAGTGAAGTTTCAGCTGCAGCATGCACGGGTGAGTCGCGCGGCGGAACAGTACCACTTCACCACCAATGACTGGGCCTCCATGCGAGACCTGTGTTCCTTGTTGCGCTGTTTCGAGTACTCCACCAACATGGCCAGTGCCGATAACACCGTTCTCAGCATTACTATCCCACTTCTATGCCTCCTTGTAAAAACACTCATGGCGATGATGGATGAGGATGTGGCACAGGAAGAGGAGGAGGAAGAGGGATCATTTCGTAGGGTTTCCGGCCAGTCATTCCCAAGTGGCTCTGAGGGTGGGTTCCTGCACCCACAAACCCAAGGACCCAAGGTACACAATTGTCCAGTCAGGGCACATTTCTGGAGCATGAGGAGGTGGAGGATGAGAGGAGGAGATGCAGGAGGAGGAACCATGTTCACAGCAGGGTGGCACCCAGACCAGCTCATGGCCATCACTGGTGCGTGGATGGGGGGATACAGTGGACAAAGACGATACACCTCCCACAGAGTACAGCTACGTTGCCTCTGGGCAGCCTGGCACACATGAGCAATTACATGCTGTAGTGTCTCCGCAACGAACGCCTAGTTGCCCACATTTTAACTTGTGCTGATTACTGGGTAGCCACGCTGCTGGATCCCCGTTACAAGGACAACGTACCGTCCTTAATTCCCTCACTGGAGCGTGATTGTAAGATGTGCAAGTACAAGCGCATGCTGGTAGACGCACTGCTGGTGGCATTCCCACCTGATAGCGGGGGCACAGTGGAAGCACAAGGCGAAGGCAGAGGACGAGGAAGAGGTCGCCAACGCAACTGGGGCACCGCCAGCACCTCAGAAGGCAGTAACCCTGTGGAAAAGGCCGAAATGTGGAAAAGCTTTGTCAGCACGCCACAACAACCAGCACGACCAGCTGATATGGAACGTCTTAGCAGGAGGCAGCATTTCACCAACATGGTGGAGCAGTATGTGTGCACACGCCTACACATACTGAATGATGGGTCTGCCCCCTTCAACTTCTGGGTCTCCAAATTGGGCACTTGGCCTGAGCTTGCCCTTTACGCCTTGGAGGTGCTGGCCTGCCCTGCAGCCAGTGTATTATCTGAACGTGTGTTTAGCACGGCAGGGGGCATCATCACAGACAAGCGCATCCGCTTGTCCACAGCCAATGTGGACAAGCTCAAAAAAAACAGGATGGCTCCCTCAGGACTTGTCCAGAATAGATATGTATACCGGCACTAACCAGCCATTGTTATACTGCAGCGCAATTGCTCATGTTTGTATTTTGGATATTTCACACTCTTTTGTGTACCTTAATTTAAAAAAATTAAATTAAATTAAAACCAAAAACTTGTGTTGGCTATCTCGTCCTACTCCACCGCCGCTTCCACCTACTGCGCTACGTCCACCGCCTCCTCAAACTCCTACTCTATATGGAACTCCACCTCATAAATCCATTTTCTTTTTTGTACGTGTTTTATTTTATATCATTTCACTACTTTGTCATTTACATTTTCGGGTGAAATTCACCAATTGTTGGGTGTATAGTACCACTGCTATACCTAGTAGGCCGGTCAACAGACAAAATATATTTGTCAGTTACATTTGCAGTTGAAATTTAACAATTTTTGGGTGTGAAGTACCACTGCTATACCTAGTAGACAGGTTAAACAATAAAAAAAATTGTCTCTTACATTTTATGGTGAAATTCACTAATTTTTGGGTGTGATGTACCACTGCTATACCTAGTAGGCCGGTTAACAAAAAAAAGTAATTTGTCAGTTACATTTTATAGTGAAATTCAGCAATTTTTTGGTGTGATGTAACAAAGTAACATAGTAGATAAGGCCGAAAAAATACATTTGTCCATCCAGTTCGGCCTGTTATCCTGCAAGTTGATCCAGAGGAAGGCAAAAAAAAAAAAAAACCTGTGAGGTAAAAGCCAATTTTTCCCACTTTAGGGGAATAAAAAATTCCTTCCCGACTCCAATCAGGCAATCAGAATAACTCCCTGGATAAACGTCCCCTCTCTAGTAGCTATAGCCTGTAATATTATTATGCTCCAGAAATACATCCAGGCCCCTCTTGAATTCCTTTATTGTACTCACCATCACCACCTCCTCAGGCAAAGAGTTCCATAGTCTCACTGCTCTTACTGTAAAGAATCCTTTTCTATGTTTGTGTACAAACCTTCTTTCCTCCAGACGCAGAGGATGTCCCCCCGTCACAGTCCTGGGGATAAATAGATGATGGGATAGATCTCTGTACTGACCCCTGATTAGAGTTGAGCGGACACCTGGATGTTCGGGTTCGAGAAGTTCGGCCGAACTTCCCGAAAATGTTCGGGTTCGGGATCCGAACCCGATCCGAACTTCGGCCCGAACCCCATTGAAGTCAATGGGGACCCGAACTTTTCGGCACTAAAAAGGCTGTAAAACAGCCCAGGAAAGGGCTAGAGGGCTGCAAAAGGCAGCAACATGTAAGTAAATCCCCTGCAAACAAATGTGGATAGGGAAATGAATTAAAATTAAAATTAAATAAATAAAAATTAACCAAAATCAATTGGAGAGAGGTCCCATAGCAGAGAATCTGGCGTCACGTCAACCACCACTGGAACAGTCCATTCTCAGATATTTAGTCCCAGGCAGAGGCGAGAGGTCCCTTAACAGAGATTCTGGCTTCATGTCAGCAGAGAATCAGTCTGCATGTCATAGCAGAGAATCAGGCTTCACGTCAGCCACCACTGCAACAGTCCATTTTCATAAATTTAGGCCAAGCACCCAGGCAGAGGAGAGAGGTTCCGTAACACAGAATCTGGCTTCATGTCAGCAGAGAATCAGTCTTCATGTCATAGCAGAGAATCAGGCTTCACGTCACCCACCACTGTAACAGTCCATTTTCATAAATTTAGGCCCAGCACCCAGGCAGAGGAGAGAGGTCCCGTAACAGACAATCTGGCTTCATGTCAGCAGAGAATCAGTCTTCATGTCATAGCAGAGAATCAGGCTTCACGTCAGCCACCAATGCAACAGTCCATTGTCAGATATTTAGGCCCCGGCACCCAAGCAGAGGAGAGAGGTCCCGTAACAGAGAATCTGTCTTCATGTCAGCAGAGAATCAGTCTGCATGTCATAGCAGAGAATCAGGCTTCACGTCAGCCACCACTGCAACAGTCCATCATTTTCATAAATTTAGGCCAAGCACCCAGGCAGAGGAGAGAGGTTCCGTAACACAGAATCTGGCTTCATGTCAGCAGAGAATCAGTCTTCATATCATAGCAGAGAATCAGGCTTCACGTCAGCCACCAATGCAACAGTCCATTGTCAGATATTTAGGCCCAGCGCCCAGGCAGAGGAGAGAGGTCCCGTAACAGACAATCTGGCTTCATGTCAGCAGAGAATCAGTCTTCATATCATAGCAGAGAATCAGGCTTCACGTCACCCACCACTGCATCAGTCCATTTTCATAAATTTAGGCCCAGCACCCAGGCAGAGGAGAGAGGTCCCGTAACAGACAATCTGGCTTCATGTCAGCAGAGAATCAGTCTTCATGTCATAGCAGAGAATCAGGCTTCACGTCACCCACCACTGCAACAGTCCATTTTCATAAATTTAGGCCCAGCACCCAGGCAGAGGAGAGAGGTCCCGTAACAGACAATCTGGCTTCATGTCAGCAGAGAATCAGTCTTCATATCATAGCAGAGAATCAGGCTTCACGTCAGCCACCAATGCAACAGTCCATTGTCAGATATTTAGGCCCAGCACCCAGGCAGAGGAGAGAGGTCCCGTAACAGACAATCTGGCTTCATGTCAGCAGAGAATCAGTCTTCATATCATAGCAGAGAATCAGGCTTCACGTCACCCACCACTGCATCAGTCCATTTTCATAAATTTAGGCCCAGCACCCAGGCAGAGGAGAGAGGTCCCGTAACAGACAATCTGGCTTCATGTCAGCAGAGAATCAGTCTTCATGTCATAGCAGAGAATCAGGCTTCACGTCACCCACCACTGCAACAGTCCATTTTCATAAATTTAGGCCCAGCACCCAGGCAGAGGAGAGAGGTCCACGTAACAGAGGATCTGGCTTCATGTCAGCAGAGAATCAGTCTTCATATCATAGCAGAGAATCAGGCTTCACGTCACCCACCACTGCAACAGTCTATTTTCATAAATTTAGGCCCAGCACCCAGGCAGAGGAGAGAGGTCCACGTAACAGAGGATCTGGCTTCATGTCAGCAGAGAATCAGTCTGCATGTCCTAGCAGAGAATCAGGCTTCACGTCAGCCACCACTGCAACAGTCCATTGTCAGATATTTAGGCCCAGCACCCAGGCAGAGGAGAGAGGTCCCGTAACAGACAATCTGTCTTCATGTCAGCAGAGAATCAGTCTGCATGTCATAGCAGAGAATCAGGCTTCACGTCACCCACCACTGCAACAGTCCATTTTCATAAATTTAGGCCCAGCACCCAGGCAGAGGAGAGAGGTCCCGTAACAGAGGATCTGGCTTCATGTCAGCAGAGAATCAGTCTTCATATCATAGCAGAGAATCAGGCTTCACGTCACCCACCACTGCATCAGTCCATTTTCATAAATTTAGGCCCAGCACCCAGGCAGAGGAGAGAGGTCCCGTAACAGAGGATCTGGCTTCATGTCAGCAGAGAATCAGTCTGCATATCCTAGCAGAGAATCAGGCTTCACGTCAGCCACCACTGCAACAGTCCATTGTCAGATATTTAGGCCCAGCACCCAGGCAGAGGAGAGAGGTCCCGTAACAGAGGATCTGGCTTCATGTCAGCAGAGAATCAGTCTGCATGTCCTAGCAGAGAATCAGGCTTCACGTCAGCCACCACTGCAACAGTC
This sequence comes from Bufo gargarizans, assembly GCF_014858855.1. Classification (NCBI taxonomy): domain Eukaryota; kingdom Metazoa; phylum Chordata; class Amphibia; order Anura; family Bufonidae; genus Bufo; species Bufo gargarizans. The sequence continues at coordinate 474,354,009 of NC_058080.1, read as the reverse complement.
CATTGTCAGATATTTAGGCCCAGCACCTAGGCAGAGGAGAGAGGTCCCGTAACAGAGGATCTAGCTTCATGTCAGCAGAGAATCAGTCTGCATGTCCTAGCAGAGGATCAGGCTTCACGTCAGCCACCACTGCAACAGTCCATTGTCAGATATTTAGGCCCAGCACCCAGGCAGAGGAGAGAGGTCCCGTAACAGAGAATCTGGCTTCATGTCAGCAGAGAATTAGTCTGCATGTCATAGCAGAGAATCAGGCTTCACGTCACCCAACATTGGAACAGTCCATTGGCATATATTTAGGCCCCGGCACCCAGACAGAGGAGAGGTTCATTCAACTTTGGGTAGCCTCGCAATATAATGGTAAAATGAAAATAAAAATAGGATTGAATGAGGAAGTGCCCTGGAGTACAATAATATATGGTTAAGGGGAGGTAGTTAATGTCTAATCTGGACAAGGGACGGACAGGTCCTGTGGGATCCATGCCTGGTTAATTTTTATGAACGTCAGCTTGTCCACATTGGCTGTAGACAGGCGGCTGCGTTTGTCTGTAATGACGCCCCCTGCCATGCTGAATACACGTTCAGACAAAATGCTGGCCGCCGGGCAGGCCAGCACCTCCAAGGCATAAAAGGCTAGCTCTGGCCACGTGGACAATTTAGAGACCCAGAAGTTGAATGGGGCCGAACCATCAGTCAGTACGTGGAGGGGTGTGCACACGTACTGTTCCACCATGTTAGTGAAATGTTGCCTCCTGCTAACACGTTGCGTATAAGGTGGTGGTGCAGTTAGCTGTGGCGTGTTGACAAAACTTTTACACATCTCTGCCATGCTAACCCTGCCCTCAGAGGAGCTGGCCGTGACACAGCTGCCTTGGCGACCTCTTGCTCCTCCTCTGCCTTGGCCTTGGGCTTCCACTTGTTCCCCTGTGACATTTGGGAATGCTCTAAGTAGCACGTCTACCAACGTGCGCTTGTACTCGCGCATCTTCCTATCACGCTCCAGTGCAGGAAGTAAGGTGGGCACATTGTCTTTGTAGCGTGGATCCAGCAGGGTGGCAACCCAGTAGTCCGCACACGTTAAAATGTGGGCAACTCTGCTGTCGTTGCGCAGGCACTGCAGCATGTAGTCGCTCATGTGTGCCAGGCTGCCCAGGGGTAAGGACAAGCTGTTCTCTGTGGGAGGCGTATAGTCAACGTCCTGCCTTTCCCCCCAGCCACGCACCAGTGATGGGCCCGAGCAGCGTTGGGTGCCACCCCACTGTGACCATGCTTCATCCTCATCCTCCTCCACCTCCTCCTCATCCTCGTCCTCCTCGTCCTCCAGTAGTGGGCCCTGGCTGGCCACATTTGTACCTGGCCTCTGCTGTTGCAAAAATCCTCCCTCTGAGTCACTTCGAAGAGACTGGCCTGAAAGTGCTAAAAATGACCCCTCTTCCTCCTCCTCCTCCTCCTGGGCCACCTCCTCTTCCATCATCGCCCTAAGTGTTTTCTCAAGGAGACATAGAAGTGGTATTGTAACGCTGATAACGGCGTCATCGCCACTGGCCATGTTGGTGGAGTTCTCGAAACAGCGCAACAGGGCACACAGGTCTCGCATGGAGGCCCAGTCATTGGTGGTGAAGTGGTGCTGTTCCGCAGTGCGACTGACCCGTGCGTGCTGCAGCTGAAACTCCACTATGGCCTGCTGCTGCCCGCACAGTCTGTCCAGCATGTGCAAGGTGGAGTTCCACCTGGTGGGCACGTCGCATATGAGGCGGTGAGCGGGAAGGCCGAAGTTACGCTGTAGCGCAGACAGGCGAGCAGCGGCAGGATGTGAACGCCGGAAGCGCGAACAGACGGCCCGCACTTTATGCAGCAGCTCTGACATGTCGGGGTAGTTGTGAATGAACTTCTGCACCACCAAATTCAGCACATGCGCCAGGCAAGGGATGTGCGTCAAACCGGCTAGTCCCAGAGCTGCAACAAGATTTCGCCCATTATCGCACACCACCAGGCCGGGCTTGAGGCTCACCGGCAGCAATCACTCGTCGGTCTGTTGTTCTATACCCTGCCACAACTCCTGTGCGGTGTGGGGCCTGTCCCCCAAACATCTGAGTTTCAGAATGGCCTGCTGACGTTTACCCCGGGCTGTGGTGAAGGTGTGTGGCTGACTGGATGAGCAGGTGGAAGAAGAGGAGGAGGAAGCCGAGAAGGAGGAGGTGGCAACAGGAGGCAAAGAATGTTGCCCTGCGATCCTTGGCGGCGGAAGGACGTGCGCCAAACAGCTCTCCGCCTGGGGCCCCGCTGCCACTACATTTACCCAGTGTGCAGTTAGGGAGATATAGCGTCCCTGGCCGTGCTTACTGGTCCACGTATCTTTGCTACAGATGGCGTTGCGCAGTGCACACTTGATTTTATCGGATACTTGGTTGTGCAGGGAAGGCACGGCTCTCTTGGAGAAGTAGTGGCGGCTGGGAACAACATACTGTGGGACAGCAAGCGACATGAGCTGTTTGAAGCTGTCTGTGTCCACCAGCCTAAATTACAGCATTTCATAGGCCAGTAGTTTAGAAATGCTGGCATTCAGGGCCAGGGATCGAGGGTGGCTAGGTGGGAATTTACGCTTTCTCTCAAATGTTTGTGAGATGGAGAGCTGAACGCTGCCGTGTGACATGCTTGAGACGCTTGGTGACGGAGGTGGTGGTGGTGTTGGTGGTACATCCCCTGTTTGCTGGGCGGCAGGTGCCAACGTTCCTCCAGAGGCGGAGGAAGAGGCCGAGGCGACAGCAGCAGAAGAGGCCGAGGCGGCAGCAGCAGAAGAGGTAGCAGGGGGAGCCTGACCGACTTCCTTGTTTTTAAGGTGTTTACTCCACTGCAGTTCATGCTTTGCATGCAGGTGCCTGGTCATGCAGGTTGTGCTAAGGTTCAGAACGTTAATGCCTCGCTTCAGGCTCTGATGGCACAGCGTGCAAACCACTCGGGTCTTGTCGTCAGCACATTGTTTGAAGAAGTGCCATGCCAGGGAACTCCTTGAAGCTGCCTTTGGGGTGCTCGGTCCCAGATGGCGGCGGTCAGTAGCAGGCGGAGTCTCTTGGCGGCGGGTGTTCTGCTTTTGCCCACTGCTCCCTCTTTTGCTACGCTGTTGGCTCGGTCTCACCACTGCCTCTTCCTCCGAACTGTGAAAGTCAGTGGCATGACCTTCAGTCCATGTGGAGTCTAGGACCCCATCGTCCTCTGCATCGTCTTCCACCCAGTCTTCCTCCCTGACCTCCTGTTCAGTCTGCACACTGCAGAAAGACGCAGCAGTTGGCACCTGTGTTTCGTCATCATCAGAGACATGCTGAGGTGGTATTCCCATGTCCTCATCATCAGGAAACATAAGTGGTTGTGCGTCAGTGCAGTCTATGTCTTCCACCGCTGGGGAAGGGCTAGGTGGATGCCCTTGGGAAACCCTGCCAGCAGAGTCTTCAAACAGCATAAGAGACTGCTGCATAACTTGAGGCTCAGACAGTTTCCCTGATATGCATGGGGGTGATGTGACAGACTGATGGGGTTGGTTTTCAGGCGCCATCTGTGTGCTTTCTGCAGAAGACTGGGTGGGAGATAATGTGATTGTGCTGGATCTACTGTCGGCCACCCAATTGACTAATGCCTGTACCTGCTCAGGCCTTACCATCCTTAGAACGGCATTGGGCCCCACCATATATCGCTGTAAATTCTGGCGGCTACTGGGACCTGAGGTAGTTGGTACACTAGGACGTGTGGATGTGGCAGAACGGCCACGTCCTCTCCCAGCACCAGAGGGTCCACTAACACCACCACGATCATGTCCACGTCCGCGTCCCTTACTAGATGTTTTCCTCATTGTTATCGTTCACCACAACAACAAAAATATTATTTGGCCCAATGTATTGTATTCAAATTCAGCTGAATATAAATTTGAGGCTTAGTATTTAGGCGCTGGGTGGCAGGTATAGATTTACCGGAATTAGACTTGGAAATGCACAGTAGCGTGTGTGTGAAGTTATTCTGAATGACCCTATGTGCACCTTGAATATTATATACCCTTTTAGGGATAGATTTAAAATAGCTCTGATACAGCAGAAACCACTAAATTAGGAAATTGCTACATTGGGAATTGTATTTCAACCCAGAACAAAAAATGTGCTTTGACGGACACTAAATAACTTGCCCAGCCAGAACAGTACACCAGTAACGACAGATTTAGCGGAATATAAATTTGAGGCCTAGTATTTAGGCGCTGGGTGACAGGTATAGGTTTACTGACAGAATTAGACTTGGAAATGCACAGTTGCGTGTGTGTGAAGTTATTCTGAATGACCCTATGTGCACCTTGAATATTATATACCCTTTTAGGGATAGATTTAAAATAGCTCTGATACAGCAGAAACCACTAAATTAGGAAATTGCTAAATTGGGAATTGTATTTCAACCCAGAACAAAAAATGTGCTTTGACGGACACTAAATAACTTGCCCAGCCAGAACAGTACACCAGTAACGACAGATTTAGCGGAATATAAATTTGAGGCCTAGTATTTAGGCGCTGGGTGACAGGTATAGGTTTACTGACAGAATTAGACTTGGAAATGCACAGTAGCGTGTGTGTGAAGTTATTCTGAATGACCCTATGTGCACCTTGAATATTATATACCCTTTTAGGGATAGATTTAAAATAGCTCTGATACAGCAGAAACCACTAAATTAGGAAATTGCTAAATTGGGAATTGTATTTCAACCCAGAACAAAAAATGTGCTTTGACGGACACTAAATAACTTGCCCAGCCAGAACAGTGCACCAGTAACGACAGATTTAGCGGAATATAAATTTGAGGCCTAGTATTTAGGCGCTGGGTGACAGGTATAGATTTACTGACAGAATTAGACTTGGAAATGCACAGTAGCGTGTGTGTGAAGTTATTCTGAATGACCCTATGTGCACCTTGAATATTATATACCCTTTTAGGGATAGATTTAAAATAGCTCTGATACAGCAGAAACCACTAAATTAGGAAATTGCTAAATTGGGAATTGTATTTTAACCCAGAACAAAAAATGTGCTTTGACGGACACTAAATAACTTGCCCAGCCAGAAAAGTACACCAGTAACGACAGATTTAGCGGAATATAAATTTGAGGCCTAGTATTTAGGCGCTGGGTGACAGGTATAGATTTACTGACAGAATTAGACTGGGATATGGCCAAAAAATAACCACACTATTGCTGGTTAAATGCACTTGGTGTGACAGCTTGACCAACCACACTACTGAGGGTTAAATGCACTTGGTGACAGGCGCAGCTTGCCCCTGATGTAGTATATGGCCAAAAAATGAACAGACTATTGCTGGTTAAATGCACTTGGTGTGACAGCTTGACCAACCACACTACTGAGGGTTAAATGCACTTGGTGACGGGCGCAGCTTGCCCCTGATGTAGTATATGGCCATAAAATAAACAGACTATTGCTGGTTAAATGCACTTGGTGTGACTGCTTCACCCTGATGTAGGCTTTAGCCAAAAACAACCACACCATTGAGGGTTAAATGCACTTGGTGACAGGCGCAGCTTGCCCCTGATGTAGTATATGGCCAAAAAATAAACAGACTATTGCTGGTTAAATGCACTTGGTGTGACAGCTTCACCCTGATGTAGGCTTTAGCCAAAAAACAACCACACCATTGAGGGTTAAATGCACTTGGTGACAGGCGCAGCTTACCCCTGATGTAGTATATGGCCAAAAAATAAACAGACTATTGCTGGTTAAATGCACTTGGTGTGACAGCTTCACCCTGATGTAGGCTTTAGCCAAAAAACAACCACACCATTGAGGGTTAAATGCACTTGGTGACAGGCGCAGCTTGCCCCTGATGTAGTAAATGGCCAAAAAATAAACAGACTATTGCTGGTTAAATGCACTTGGTGTGACAGCTTCACCCTGATGTAGGCTTTAGCCAAAAAGCAACCACACCATTGAGGGTTAAATGCACTTGGTGACAGGCACAGCTTGCCCCTGATGTAGTATATGGCCAAAAAATAAACAGACTATTGCTGGTTAAATGATCTTGGTGTGACAGCTTCACCCTGATGTAGGCTTTAGCCAAAAAACAACCACACCATTGAGGGTTAAATGCACTTGGTCGCAGCTTGTGCTGGCGCACCACAAGACACAAAATGGCCGCCGATCACCCCATAAAAAAGTGACTGACAAACGGTCTGGGCAGCCTAAAAACAGTGAGCAATTGAGTATCAGCAGCTCAATGACCCACAGCTGCAGATTGATCAATAATCAAGTCCTTTGGAGGAGTTAATCTGCCTAATCTCGCCCTACTGTCGCAGCCGCAACCTCTCCCTACGCTAATCAGAGCAGAGTGACGGGCGGCGCTATGTGACTCCAGCTTAAATAGAGGCTGGGTCACATGGTGCTCTGGCCAATCACAGCCATGCCAATAGTAGGCATGGCTGTGATGGCCTCTTGGGGCAAGTAGTATGACGCTTGTTGAATGGCTGCTTTGCAGCCTTTCAAAAAGCGCCAAGAAAGCGTCACAAAAGCGCCAAGAAAGCGACGAACACCGAACCCGAACCCGGACTTTTACGAAAATGTCCAGGTTCGGGTCCGTGTCACGGACACCCCAAAATTCGGTACGAACCCGAACTATACAGTTCGAGTTCGCTCATCCCTACCCCTGATATATTTATATAATAATTATATCTCCCCTCAGTCGTCTTTTTTCTAAAGTGAATAACCCTAATTTTGATAATCTTTCTTTTAGTTGCCCTCCTCTGGACCCTCTCCAGCTCTGCTATGTCTGCCTTGTTTACAGGAGCCCAGAACTGTACACAGTACTCCATGTGTGGTCTGACTAGCGATTTGTAAAGTGGTAGGACTATATTCTTATAACGAGCATCTATGACCCTTCTGATGCAACCCATTATCTTATTGGCCTTGGCAGCAGCTGCCTGACACTGTTTTTTGCAGCTTAGTTTGCTGTTTATTAAAATTCCTAGATCCTTTTCCATGTCAGTGTTACCGAGTGTTTTACCATTTAGTATGTATGGGTGACTTGCATTATTCTTTACCATGTGCATAACTTTACATTTGTCCGTGTTAAACCTCATCTGCCACTTATCTGCCCAAGCCTCCAATCTATCCATATCCCTCTGTAGTAGTATACTGTCCTCTTCAGTGTAAATTACTTTACACAGTTTAGTGTCATCTGTGAAAATTGATACTTTACTATGCAAGCCTTCTACAAGATCATTAATAAATATATTGAAGAGAATAGGGCCCAATACTGACCCCTGTGGTACCCCACTAGTGACAGTGACCCAATTTGAGTGTGTACCATTAATAACCACCCTCTGTTTTCTATCACTGAGCCAGTTACTTACCCACATACAGACGTTTTCTCCTAGTCCAAGCATTCTCATTTTATATACTAACCTTTTATGTGGTACAGTGTCAAATGCTTTGGAGAAGTCCAGATATACGACATCCATTGATTCGCCGCTGTCAAGTCTAGAACTTACCTCCTCATAGAAACTGATTAAATTAGTTTGACATGACCGATCCCTCACAAAGCCATGCTGATATTGCGTTATTTGCTTATTTCCGTTGAGATGCTCTAAGATAGCATCTCTCAGAAAACCTTCAAACAGTTTACCCACAACAGATGTTAAACTTACCGGCCTATAGATTCCAGGCTCTGTCCGCAAATATCAGAAATAAGGGACTGGCTATGACATTACTTAATTATCTTAGGATACTGGGGTGTATGCCATCCGGTCCTGGCGATTTGTCTATTTTAATCTTTTTAAGTCGCTGATGTACTTCTTCCTGGGTCAGACCGGACACTTTTAATGGGGAATTTATTTTTACATTCTGCATGTCATGTTTATTTTCCTCAGTGAATACATTGGAGAAAAAAATATGTAACAGCTTTGCTTTCTCCTCATCACTTTCTGCAACTCCCCCCTCAGTACTCTTTAAAGGGCCGACATCTTCAGATTTATACTTTTTAACATTTATATAATTGAAGAACATTTTACGGTTATATCTGTAAAGAATAAATCAAGGCAACTGGACGTACTGTAGATTTCTTGAAAACGTTTCACTCGTTCTTCCAACGAGCTTTCTCCATTCTGAGTGATTGTACAAAAAATTCTGGGAATAAATATGTAACTGAATCCACATCTGGTAATTAGACCCAGCATTGGGTCAAAGGTGTTGATTCCATTATCCTAATTGGAGTCAGTAGGTGATAAAGACTTCCCAGAAAAAGGTGTCAAGACAGCATTATACGTGGCAGGCAATAGATGTCTAACCCCCCCACCTCTATTCAAGCTTGGCTTCTCCATTTTTACGTAGATGGCCTCCTTCACGCCTCGTTTGTACCAATCGGCCTCCTTATCCAAAACACGTACTTGACTGTCTTCAAAGTTTTTTTACGGTTAGTTTTACTCTCTTTGGCAATTAATCTCTCGGTCTCTAGTTTGGACGCTTTTATTTGTTTTTTACATATTCTATTTTTTTCCTTATAGTTTTTTAGTGCTTCCATGCTACCCTCCTGTTTTAGTGATTTATATGCTTTCTTTTTGTCATTTATTGCTTTCTTTACAGTTCTATTTATCCACATTGGTTTCTTTTTGTTCCTTAACCTTTAATTTCCATACGGTATGTACCTCTCACAATGAGATTTTAGGATGTTTTTAAAGATATCCCATTTTGTGGCTGTATTTTTATTTTTGAGGACTTTGTCCCAGTTAGTTAGGCCTATGGCCTCTCTTAGTTGGCTAAATTTAGCTTTTTTGAAATTTGGTATTTTTGTTCCTCCCTGTAGAAATGCTCTTTTGAATGATAATTGGAAGGTTATTACTTTATGGTCACTATTTCCCAGGTGTCCCCCAACCTGCACGTCTGTTGTTCTGTCAGGCCTTATGGTTCATACTAAGTCCACTATGGCCGTCCCTCTAGTCAGGTCCTGAATCAGTTGGGAGAGGTAATTGTCTTTGGTTATTGCCAAGAACCTGTTTCCCTTATGAGATATATAAGTTTCAGTTTCCCAGTCTATATCTGGGTAGTTGAAGTCCCCCATAATAACCACCTCATTATGATTTGCCGCCTCGTCTATCTCGTTTAGTAGTAGATTTTCTGTGGACTCTGGTATATTAGGTGGTTTATAGTAAACTCCTATTAGTAATTTATTGTTGTTTTTAGCTCCATGTATCTCTACCCACAGTGACTCTACATGTTCATGCCCCTCACTTATATCTTCACGGAGTGTGATCTTTAGACAAGACTTTGCATAAAGGCAAACCCCTCCCCCTATCCGGTTTTTACGATCCTTTCTAAACAGACTGTAACCTTGTACATTAACTGCCCAGTCATAGCTATTATCCAGCCATGTCTCAGTTATTCCCACTATGTCATAGTTCTCCTCACACATCACTAATTCCAGCTCCCCAGTTTTATTAGTCAGGCTTCTGGCATTAGTATACATTTGAGAGGTTTATGTATATTTTTTACCCTACACCTTTCCTTCTGAACTGTTCTAGTCCCTCCTTCCATTCCTCTCCCAGTCCCACTACCTTGCCCCGATCTCTATCTGCACTATCTTCCCCTCCTATAGTGTATCCCCCCCCCAGTCCCTAGTTTAAACAATCCTCCAACCTTCTAGCCAGCTTTCTCCCCTGACAGCTGCCCCTTCCCCATTGAGGTGCAGCCCGTCCCTACGATAGAGCCTGTAGCCGATATAGAAGTCGGCCCAGTTCTCCAGGAACCCAAACCCCTCCTTCCTACACCAGTTCTTGAGCCACTTGTTAATCTCCCTAATTTCCCACTGCCTTTCTTGTGTGGCTTGTGGTACAGGCAGTATTTTGGAAAATACTACCTTTGAGGTCCTTGCCCTAAGCTTTTGACCTAAATCCCTGAAATAATTTTTAAGGACTCTCCACCTACCTCTAACTTTGTCATTGGTTCCGACTATGGACCATGTCCGCTGGATCTGCTCCAGCCCCTCCCAGTAATCTGTCAACCCGAACTCTAGCGCCAGGAAGACAGCACACTGTTCGGCGATCACGGTCTTTGTGACAGATTTCCCTATCTGTTCCCCTAATAATGTACCACTGCTATACCTATTAGACCGGTAAAAAAAAAAAATTGCATTTGTCAGTTACATTTTAGGGTCAAATTCACCAATTTTTAGGTGTAATATACCCCTCATCTACCTAGTTGACAGCTTAAAAAAAAATTCAATCATTTTTATTTTACTTTTTCGGGTGACAATAAACAATTGTTTTCTGTCATAGACCCCTGCTCTACCAAGTAGACAGGTTAATTGATTTCTGTAATTTTCCTGTTACATTCTTGGGTTGACATTATAAAATTTTTGGACGTGAATAAACCCCTGCTCTGCATAGGTGGCAGGGAATAAAATTTCTGAAATGCTTCTTTAATGGATGCTCGCCCCCTCCTTTGATTCAATACTTAAACTTAAGCAAGTTGCACCACATTTAAACTTCAATACTTTGTTCCACATTTCCGTATTACTCTTTTGGCCAACATTTGCACCTCAATAGCTTTTCCCACAATTCCACTTGACTCTTTTGGCCCACATTTGGGCTTCTGTAATTTGTCCTACATTTGCGCCTCAATAACTTTTCCCACATTTCTTCTTGATCCCAAATTTTTAAATAAATTTATCTCCCTTAAATTTGGTCTCTTTTTCTCACGCTCCCCCTCCAACCTGGAACCCTGATTCTCCGCCACCCGTAATCACCATGGTATGCGCATAAAAGAACATCAAAAGTTGATAGAGCAGATATCAAATTGGATCGTGAACATCACGGGGACGTGCGACATGGTGGGTGGGGCAGTAAGTATGCACACGCCTACACGATCTAACTGACAGGGGTCAGCCCCTGCAACTTCTGGGTCTCCAAAATTGGGCACATGGCCTGAGCTTGCTCTTTACGCCTTGGAGGTGCTGGCCTGCCCTGCAGCCGGTGTATTGTCTGAACGTGTGTTTAGCATGACTGGAGGGTTATATCTCCCAATGTTTTGGGGTGTACCCTAATTAAAAAAAATAAAAATAAATTTAAACACAAAAAGCAGTGTAGGCTACCTCCTCCTCCTCCACCGCCACTTCCACCTACACCGCCACATCCACCGCCTCCTCAACCTCCTTCTCCATATGGACCTGGTCCTCCTAGATCAAGATTATTATTTTTATTTTTACGTATTTTATGTTATTTAAAGTAATTTTCCTATCTACATTTTATTTGCAGAGCACTTGCCATGCTCTTAAGCACATTTTGACGCCATTTGCAGCCCTCTAGCCCTTTCTATGACATTTTTACAGCCATTTCGGGTCCCCATTGACTTCAATGGGGTTCGGGTTCGGGGTCAAGTTCGGTTCGAGCTCGGGTCCCGAACTCAAACTTTTTTCAGAAGTTCGGCCAAACCCGTCGAACCCAAACATCCAGATGTCCGCTCAACTCTAGACAAGACTAATCGCTCGGATCATATTTGCTATATTGCTCTATATTCGTTTTTTTAGAATATTAGTAATCTAAAAAATGAATATATAGCAATATAGCGAATATTATGTAATAATTATGTAGTCAGTGATAATATCTGACACTGGAAAATCTGGGTAATAACTCAGTGTAGAACGCAAGTTATTACCCAGCTTTCTCAGAGTCGGATATATTCACTGAGTTATTATCCAACTTCCCCAGTGTCAGATTTTATCACTGAGTTATTACCCAGATTTCCCAGTGTCAGATATCATCCTAGTGTGCTGCTCATAATTCAATAGTGCCATCTATTGGTTTTCATAGTTTTATGACAGCTGAAAAACAAGGCAGATTCTGCTCATTTGCATGTCTTTCCCATATGCCCATGTTTATGCAAATTAGTTTTTACATGTCAAAACTGTATAGAAAGGTTGTTGAATATTATGTTTGGACAATCAGAACTTTTTGTCACCCTAATGATATTGGTCTAGATGTGCAGGCCCACCCAAGCCATCCAACAGATGCAAAATAACTTTGAGGTTTACTGCTTCTCAGTTAGATGAGAGCTGGTTTGGAATATCTCATAGTGCACAAGGCTGCCATTGTAAGTTATGCTGGCTGTTATCTGTCTCTTGGATAGATTGATGGCTTGCAGATACCTGGCTTTTGGTATATAGCCTTTGTGTGGTTGTCTGTTGCATGTTGTACATAACATGAGTCTAAGATGCATCCAGATATTCTCTTAATGCTGTTTCCAAACCACCTTAATGGGGTTTCCATCAATTTCTAACCTTTTTTATATGAACCAGACACCCTCTTCTCTTCCAAGCAGAGGGGTGTCTGGTTGTCTCCCAATGACTTCCATTATACTTGGGTGCTTGGCCGAGCACACGAATATAGCAATGTGTTCAGGCTGAACACCCGAATACCTTGCTGCTCGATCATCACTAGTAATGAGATGACATAATCATGCACTAGGTTGTGTTTGGGATATATATTTCATTCAGTGTGCTTTGGTTCTTTGCTTGAGAAAAAGCTCTATTGTTGAGCCAAAACGTTGTTTTACCACATGGGTGAATAAAAGTTTTTTACTTTATCCTTGGAACATTGGAGTGCTGTCCGTTTTTCCTTTTTATATTGTGGGTAAGTGCCTATTCCCATTCGATGCGCACCCATTTATTTACACCAGTCTGTGCTTTTTTCTATTTCTTATATTGAGCTTATTGGCTGTGCATGACCAATTTTCTTTCTTTTTTTTGTTTATTTCCGCAAGTGTTTTTTGCAAATACTTTATACTATGTCTACAGGTGATTTAGATTCACCCAGTGCATCCTGCAGGGAATGGAGGGAGATGCTGCCTTTCTCAATTTCCCATCAACTAAGGAACTCAGACGTAAATATGAGTTTTTATCCAAAAGATCCTTTTTATTACGTTTACATTTGACCACTTTGGGAGAATATTGCAAAGTCCAGCAAATTCTGAGCGGTATGAGGTCATACCTTCGGCCTAATCTGTTTATTGGTAACCCACATTTTTGTAAGAAGTTTAAAGCTCTCTCTAACAGATATTCATCCTTCATCCTTTTGAATATATAATTTTTACAGCATGAACTGTCATCAGTAGCTTAAGAACTGCATATTATTGACCAACTTTTGCAAACACAAATGTCTGGTGATGACCTGATTAAATTTAAGGAGGGCCTGGCTGTTCAATTACAAAAAATTGCAATTGGAGTCTGAAGAAGGGAAGCAAAGTAAATGGAATAGAGATCTGGAGGACTATAAAAAAGGCACCATTTATACATGGCAATCTGATAACAACGAGAACACGAACTATAAGGATGGTAAAAGGAGGAAGAATAATCCACACATCTACACCTGATGAAAGTGTTTATTTAGGGGACAAACCTGCTGCACAGAAAGTAGACAATGTCAAATCAGACATGGTGGTCACAGACATCGAAAGTCCAGCAAAGCTGTGCAACAACAATGTACGTGCACCCACGGGCAAAGTACAGACTTCAAAAAGGAAATGACTGTGATCAATTTGCTATCCAAGGAGTTAACCACTGCACAAGTGAGTGTCCTCAGTAAGGGACTTTCTTTTTGTCCTAATTCTCATGTTATTGGTTTGATTTGGAATTTGATTTATTTGCTTTTTTTGGGTCCATTAAATTGAAAGTGTGGTTTAGGGATAAAATGCGGATTGATACTCCCCAGTTGAGTGATTTCTCAAAGAGGACACTCAATCTGTTCCCAAAAAGCGACTTTAATCCGGTTGTTAATGAACCTGCCATGATGCTTATATTTCTGCTGTGAAATCAGAAATTTATATACTCAAATCTACACATTTTGGATCTGGATTTAAATATCCAAATCTCGCTTCTGTAGAAATAGAGCCACTTGCTCAACTTAGTGATGATTCTAGTTTTACTGTGTAGCCAGCAGACAAGGGGGGTGCAGTGGTCATCATGGACACTAATAAGTATATTTCTGAGATACTGAGACAACTGGATGACACAAATATGTATTGTGCCATTCAGTCTGATCCCAAGTTTGAGATTGGAAAAGTTATCAGTCATACTCTGAAGCGATTGTGGCAGATATAATTGATAATGATTTGGCAAACTAGCTAACTGTTAATTTTCCAGTCACTCCGGTAATATACAGTACAGATCAAAAGTTTGGACACACCTTCTCATTCAAAGAGTTTTCTTTTTTTTCATGACTATGAAAATTGTAGATTCACACTGAAGGCATCAAAACTATGAATTAACACATGTGGAATTATATGCATAACAAAAAAGTGTGAAACAACTGAAAATATGTCATATTCTAGGTTCTTCAAAGTAGCCACCTTTTGCTTTGATTACTGCTTTGCACACTCTTGGCATTCTCTTGATGAGCTTCAAGAGGTAGTCACCTGAAATGGTTTTCACTTCACAGGTGTGCCCTGTCAGGTTTAATAAGTGGGATTTCTTGCCTTATAAATGGGGTTGGGACCATCAGTTGCGTTGTGGAGAAGTCAGGTGGATACCTACTGAATATACTGTTAGAATTTGTATTATGGCAAGCAAAAAGCAGCTAAGTAAAGAAAAACGAGTGGCCATCATTACTTTAAGAAATGTAGGTCAGTCAGTCCGAAAAATTGGGAAAACTTTGAAAGTGTCCCCAAGTGCAGTCACAAAAGCCATCAAGCACTACAAAGAAACTGGCTCACATGCGGACCGCCCCAGGAAAGGAAGCCCAAGAGTCACCTTTGCTGCGGAGGATAAGTTCATCCGAGTCACCAGCCTCAGAAATAGCAGGTTAACAGCAGCTCAGATTAGAGACCAGGTCAATGCCACACAGAGTTCTAGCAGCAGACACGTCTCTAGAACAACTGTTAAGAGGAGACTGTGTGAATCAGGCCTTCATGGTAGAATATCTGCTAGAAAACCACTGCTTAGGACAGGCAACAAGCAGAAGAGACTTGTTTGGGCTAAAGAAATCTGTGCTTTGGTCTGATGAGTCCAAATTTGAGATCTTTGGTTCCAACCACAGTGTCTTTGTGCGACGCAAAAAAGGTGAATGGATGGACTCTACATGCCTGGTTCCCACCGTGAAGCATGGAGGAGGAGGTGTGATGGTGTGGGGGTGCTTTGCTGGTTACACTGTTGGGGATTTATTCAAAATTGAAGGCATACTGAACCAGCATGGCTACCACAGCATCTTGCAGCGGCATGCTATTCCATCCGGTTTGCGTTTAGTTGGACCATCATTTCTTTTTCAACAGGACAATGACCCCAAACACACCTCCAGGCTGTGTAAGGGCTATTTGACCATGAAGGAGAGTGATGGGGTGCTGCGCCAGATGACCTGGCCTCCACAGTCACCGGACCTGAACCCAATCGAGATGGTTTGGGGTGAGCTGGACCGCAGAGTGAAGGCAAAAGGGCCAACAAGTGCTAAGCATCTCTGGGAACTACTTCAAGATTGTTGGAAGACCATTTCAGGTGACTACCTCTTGAAGCTCATCAAGAGAATGTCAAGAGTGTGCAAAGCAGTAATCAAAGCAAAAGGTGGATACTTTGAAGAACCTAGAATATGACATATTTTCATTGTTCCACACTTTTTTGTTATGTATACAATTCCACATGTGTTAATGCATAGTTTTGATGCCTTTAGTGTAAATCTACCATTTTCATAGTCATGAAAATAAAGAAAGCTCTTTGAATGAGAAGGCGTGTCCAAACTTTTGGTCTGTACTGTATGTATTACTCAAAATTCATAAGTCCTTGATTGACTCTCCTGGATGCCCTATTGTGTCTGACACAGATTCCATTTTCAACCATATTGCCATCTTTTAAAGTTAATATGCAATTTTGCGGTTGTTTTTTTTATTATTTTTTATATATATACAAGATACATCTGATTTCTTACACAGATTGAAAGATGTTGACTTGTCACATGTATATAATGTTATCCTGGCTTCTCTTGACGTTATGTCTTTAACCACTTCCCATCTGGGCCATTTGCCCCCTTCCTGACCAGGCCTAATTTTGCAAAACTGACATATCTCACTTTAAGTGGTAATAACTTTGGAACGCCTTTATTTATCCAAGTCATTCAGAGATTGTTTTCTCGTGACACATTGTACTTCATGAGGGGTTCAGTCAAGTGACATTTTTATAGAGCAGATTGTTACGGACATGGCGATACCTAATATGTATACTTTTTCTCATTTATTACAAGTTTTACACAATAATAGCATTTTTGAAACAAAAAAATTATGTTTTAATGTGTCCATGTTCTGAGAGCTATAGTTTTTTTTATTTTTTGAGAGATTTTCTTATGTAGGGGCTCATTTTTTGCGGGATGAGGTGACGGTTTTATTGGTACCATTTTGTGGGACATACGCGTTTTTGATCACTTGGTGTTGCACCTTTTGTGATGCAAGGTGACAAAAATTGCTTGTTTTGACACATTTTTTTTTTTTTTTTTACGGTGTTCATCTGAGGGGTTAGCTCATGTGATATTTTTATAGAGCTGGTTTTTACGGGCGCGGCAATACCTAATATGTATACTTTTTTTAATTTGTTTCACTTTAACACAATAATAGCATTTTTGAAACCAAAAAATGATGTTTTAGTGTCTCCATGTTCTAAGAGCTATAGTTTTTTTATTTTTTGAGAGATTTTCTTATGTAGGGGCTCATTTTTTGTGGGATGAGGTGACGGTTTTATTGGTACCATTTTGTGGGACATACGCGTTTTTGATCACTTGGTGTTACACCTTTTGTGATGCAAGGTGTCAAAAATTGCTTGTTTTGACACCGTTTTTTTTTTTTTACGGTGTTCACCCGAGGGGTTAGGTCATGTGATATTTTTATAGAGCTGGTTTTTACGGACGCGGCAATACCAAATATGTCTATTTTATTTTTTCTATTTTTAAATTTTTTTTTTTATATTCCTTACTTGGGGATCTTTTTTTTTTTACAAGTGAAACTTTATTTTATTTTATTTTTTCAACCCTTTATTTTTTTTTTTTTTTTTTACACTTTTCGTCCCCCATAAGGTCATACAAGACCTCTGGGGGACATTTGCTTCACTTTTTCTTTTTTTTTTCACTGTTGATTTCTCCTGTAACTGGGGCTGACATAGTAGCCCCAGTTACAGAAGAAATGCACCCCCCAGAGAGGCTGTACAGCATGATTCTGCGCTGTACAGCCTCAGAGCAGGGCTGATCGAGGTCTCTGTCTGCAGCGATCCGGAAGGCAAGGACACCTGGGAACTGTCCCTGCCTTATCTCTGGGTTGCCCTGTTGTCACTGACAGCGGGCAACCCTATCAGCAGCTGCACGATTAGCGTGCAGCTGCTGTTTCTGAAAGGACGTTTTAAAACGTGCTTTCAGAAAAAGAGGTCCACCATATCCTATGGGCGGACGGAAAGTGCTTAAACACGTCTATTGATCACAACAAGGGCAATTCAGCGGTGATGCAGATGTTAGAAATGTCCACTCTTTCCACACAGGCTTGTGATTTTTTTAGGTCACTTTTGAGTATTATCTTGGGATATAATTACTTTTTATTTGAGGATACATATTACATGCAATAACAGGGCATGGCTATGGGGTCCAATGTGGCCCCAACTTACGCAAATATAAAATTGTGCTGCTTTGAGGAGGATGTCGTCTCTGTGTCCCACCACTTCAGACATTTTCTGCGGTGGTGGAGATACATAGTTGACATCTTCCTCATCTGGACTGGAAGTGAGGTTGAGTTTCATGCATTTCTAAACAGTATAGACAATGCCTTACAGTTTACTTTAACATATTCAAATACAGAGGTTCAATTTCTTGATATCAATGTTGTTTTGATCAATGGAATGTTGCAGACTCAGCTATATATCAAGCCTATGATAGGAACACTATTTTGGTGTATAACAGTTGCCATCCCAGAAAAATGATGAGACATCTTCCGTATTCCCAGTTTTTACGGGCCAGACGTATTGTGTCTGACCAAAATCTGTTGAATAATACCTTAAATACAATGGTAGACAAGTTCATGCAGCATGGTTATCCCCACAAATTATTACAGGAACACAAGTAAATGGTATATAAATTAAATAGGGATAGTACGGCCTGTCATAGTTACAAACCGAGAGAAGACAGAATCCCATTAATTTCTGCCTACTATGAATTGAGTATTGACATCAGTAAAATTATCAGACGCCATTGGAGTATATTAGGTGGTTGCCTTAATAATGTCCCAGAATTTAGATCTCCTCCATTATTTTCGTATCATAGATCAAGGAGTTTACGTGACCAGTCGGTTAGGGCAGATGTGGGATCTAGAAACAATCTACATTGACGTGACCTGGATGTTTTTTTTTCCTTGCCTAGGCTGCGTCAATTGTAAATATATTTGTAAAGGAAAATCTTTCATACACCCTACCACTGGGTTGAGTTATCATATTCATATACACTTAACGTGTGATTCTAGTTTTGTGATTTATGTACTGTCGTGTCCATGCAATTTATTGTATGTTGGTGAGACATCGACAGATTTAAAAACTCGCCTCAATAACCACAGATACACTATCAGAAAGAAACGTCTTAATTTACCTGTTTTGAAACATTTTTTTTAACTCAAACATACTGAAAAGGATTTAACCACTTAAGGACCACATGTTTATACCCCTCTAGTGACCAGGCCCTTTTTTACAAATCGGCACTTCACAACTTTTTAACGGTTTATTGCTTGGTCGTGCAACTTGGCACCCAAATGAATTTTACCTCCTTTTCTTCCCACAAATACAGCTTTCTTTTTGTGGTATTTGAATGCTGCTGAGATTTTTCGTTTTTCTGATATTAATCAAAATAGACCGCAATTTTCTCCAAAAAAGTGTATTTTTAACTTTTTCTGGTTAAATTGTTCAAATATAAGTACATTTCTATACAAGTTTGTGTCAGAATTTATTGTGCTACATGTCTTTAATAAAAAAAAATCCAATAAGTGTATATTTATTGGTTTGTGCAAAAGTTATAGCGTTTACAAACTATGGTACAAAAATGTGAATTTCCGCATTTTGAAGCAGCTCTGATTTTCTGAGCACCTGTCATGTTTCTTGAGGTGCTAAAATGCCAGGATAGTATAAATACCCCCCAAATGACACCATTTTAGAAAGAAGACACTCCAAAGTATTCGCGGAGGGTCATGGTGAGTTCATGTATGATTAAATTTTTTTTCACACGTTAAAATAATAAAGTTTCAATTTCTGCTAACTTCTGGCAAAAAAAAATCTCCCACGGACTCACTATGCCCCTCAGTGAATGCCTTGGGTGTCTACTTTCCGAAATGGGATAATTTGTGGGGTGTGTTTACTGTTTTGGCATTTTGGGCGGGGCGCAATTGTGAGCAACCCTGTAAAGCCTAAAGGTACTCATTGGACTTTCGTCCTTTTTACACACCTAGGCTGCAAAAAAGTGTCACACATGTGGTATTAATAAAGATGGGTCCGGCAGCACTACTATGTCCAAAGAAAAGGCCAATTTGGAAAGTCCATATATTATACCTTGTATCACGGTAATGTTGGTGCCAGCAGATCGGGATCCTGGCCGATGATCCACAGTCAAATAGCAATATGTAAAGAAATCCGCAGCACTCTTCAGGTGATGGTGAATAAAATGGATTTATTCCATACAACAGCAAGGAAGTGCGACGTTTCGACCGCTCCCGGTCTTTCTCAAGCAATGAGAAAGACCGGGAGCGGTCGAAACGTCGCACTTCCTTGCTGTTGTATGGAATAAATCCATTTTATTCACCATCACCTGAAGAGTGCTGCGGATTTCTTTACATATTGCTATTACACATGTGGTATTGCCGTACTCAGAAGAAGTAGGGCAATGTGTTTTGGGGTGTATTTTTACATATACCCATGCAGGGTGAGGGAAATATCTCTGTAAGTTGACAACTTTGTATAGAAAAATGTAAAAAGTTGTCATTTACAGAGATATTTCTCACACACAGTATGGGTATATGTAAAAATACACCCCAAAACACATTGCCCTACTTCTTCTGAGTACGGCGATACCACATGTGTGACACTTTTTTTGCAGCCTAGGTGCATAAAGGGGCTTAAATTCTAATGAGTACCTTTAGGATTTTACAGGGCATTTTTACGCATTTGGATTCCAAACTACTTCTCACGCTTTAGGGCCCCTAAAATGCCAGGGCAGTATAAATGCCCCACAAGTGACTCCATTTTGGAAAGAAGACATCCCAAGGTATTCCGTGAGGGGCATGGCAAGTTCATAGAAGTTTTTTTTTTGGCACAAGTTAGTGGAAATTGATTTTTTATTGAATTTATTTTCTTACAAAGTCTCATATTCCACTAACTTGTGACAAAAAATAAAATCTTACATGAACTCACCATACCCCTCACGGAATACCTTGAGGGGCATGGCGAGTTCATAGAAGTTTTTTTTGTTTTGTTTTTGGCACAAGTTAGCGGGAATTGATTCTTTTTGTTTTTTTCTCACAAAGTCTTTCTTTCCGCTAACTTGTGACAAAAAGTTCAATCTTTCATGGACTCAATATGCCCCTCAGCGAATACCTTGGGGTGTCTTCTTTCCAAAATGGGGTCATTTGTGAGGTGTTTGTACTGCCCTGGCATTTAAGGGTCTCCACAATCATTACATGTAAGGCCAGCATTAGGAGTTTCTGCTATTCTCCTTATATTGAGCATACGGGCAATGAGATTTTTTTTTCCGTTCAGCCTCTGGGCTGAAAGAAAAAATGAACGACACAGATTTCTTCATTCGCATCGATCAATGTGGATGAAAAAAGAGGGGAAAGGTGTCTGCCAGGACATAGGAGCTCCGCCCAACATCCAAACCCACTTCAGCTCGTATGCCCTGGCAAACCCGATTTCTCCATTCACATCAATCGATGTGGATGAATAAATTATTGCCAGAATTTTTTTTTTTTTTTTATACAAAGTGTTTGCCAAAGCATATGAACACCGCCCCTCAGCTCACAAGCCTCAGTAAACGTATATTTTTTACTGCAGAGGAGAAATCTTGTCTTGCAGCGCCGCATACACCGACTTTGTGTAATCTGACAGCAGCGCAATGCTTCTGTCAGAATGCACATCAGTGCTGCAGCTGGTTGATCGCTTGGTCCACCTAGAAGCTAACTTTTATAAACTTTATATAACATTTTAAACAGAACATTAACTTTTTTGCTTACCTGTGATTTCTTTTTTGTTTTTTGTTTTTTACCTTTAGAGGACAAACCTCTCCTTCCCCATGGGACAATGTGCAAAGCGCAAATCGCCCAGAGATGTGGCAAAGTACATTATGCACTTTGTCCCAGGTGAAAGGAGAGGTTTGTAGCAGCTCTGTGTGAAAGGGCCCTAAGACCCCTGTGTGCCTGACCTGTGTCACACGATCCCTACACTAATAATGTACCTGTGTGTGGTACTTGCGGAAACACTCCCCTATGCATATGGCAGGCTGGTCAGGACAGTCAGGACAAAAAACTGTGGTGTCACACCTTATTCCAGCCCTGCTACAGACACAACATCAACCCCTTGTGGAGTAAGGGTAACACCAAGTCCCAGACAATCTTTCCACTGCTCCCTAGGTAGTCAGGGCATCCGGCCGGCTCCAGTTTTGAGTCTTTTCCCTCATAGACCCTAAAACGATATGTATAGCCTGTGGCCTTTCACAGAGCTTATACAGTTTGACCCCATACAGGCCGCGCTTGCTGGGCATGTACTGTTTGATGCCAAGGCGCCCGGTTAAAAGTACAAGGGACTCGTCTATGCAGATGTTCTGATTAGGGGTATACACATCTGCAAACCTGGATGACAAACGGTCTATGAGGGGCCAAATTTTGTTGAGCCGGTCATAAGCAGGGTGGTCTCTTGGATGACAGGTTTTATTGTCAGTGAAATGCATAAAGCGCATGATGACCTAAAAACGTGCCCTGGACATAGCAGCAGAGAACATGGGCATGTAATGTATTTGGTCTTTAGACCTTTAAGACCGCAATACATTTTTTTTAGTTAGACCCATGCTGAGGATAAGGCCCAAAAATATTTAAAATTCAGAAACTGTGACTGGTTTCCACCGGAAAGGCTTGGCATAGAAGCTTTCCGGATTGGCGGTTATATACTGTGTGGTGTAGCGGTTGGTTTCTGACACAACTAATTCATAGAGATCCGCGGTGAAGAACAGCTAAAAAAACTCAAGGGCTGATCCTAAATGAGCTGTCTCCACGCGAACTCCAGACTGGGCGGTGAAAGGGGGCAATACAGGTGCGGCGGAAGCAGGGGATTGCCAATTTGGGTTTGCCAGCACCTCTGGCAGACTAAGGGCTCTACGAGCCTGTGAACGTGGTGGCTGCAATGGGGGAGTTACTGCACGTGCCACCGTACCAGCTTGAACTTCCCTTCTGGTGCTCGCCACTTCACCAGGGAATACGGCAGTGCTGGTAGAAGGTCCAGGATGTGCTGCGCTGCTGGTGTATGCCGCACCATAAAAAAGATCAGCGCTAGCACCAGTCTGCTGCAAATGAGGCTCATCAGGCGGGGTATGCAGAACACTGACATGGGGTCGGGTACGCCTGACCATAGCAGTGAACTCAACCTCGTCATCTTCACTAGCGGTTAGAGTGCCACTGCTGTCTACAGGTTCATATTCTTAACCACTGGATTAAACGGGTGAGGCGTCCCCATCGCTTTCATCCGTCAGGGCCAGAATCCTGTAGGCCTCTTCAGCAGAATACTCCTTTGACATTTTGGGCTAACTAAATTTAGGGGGTATTCCTCTGAGACTACCCAGGAAAAAGAGCACACCTACCTAGGAAAAAGGAGTGCTTGCGAAGTAAAGCTGCAATTGCTAATAGAGATCCAGAAAGCTTAAAAGTGATCTTTATAGCGCTGCAGCGATTTTACGGTGTTTTTGCAGTGATCAGAAACAAATTCTGTCACTGCGGTGGGGAGGACTAAAAGTAAGTGTGGGCACAAGATCAGGCCTGATCGGGTGAACACTGCGTTTTTTCTAGATACTAAGATATAGTACTGATATAGATCTGATTGCGATCAGTCTTGATCACTTACAGATACTATATAGTACTAGTGCTGATTAGCGACAGCGATGGCGCTAATCAGCGACTAATCAGTGACTGCGGTGCGGTGGGCTGGGCGCTAACTACCTAACAAGTAGCTAAGTAACTGGCGGTGATAAGGGACCCTTACAGGGGGGTGATCAGGGAGTCTATATGGGATGATCATGGGTTAATAAGGGGTTAATAAGTGACAGGGGGGGTGTAATGTGTGTGTGGTGTTTGGTGCTACTTACAAAGCTGCCTGTGTCCTCTGGTGGTCGATCCAAGCAAAAGGGACCACCAGAAGAGCAGGTAGCAGGTATATCAGACGCTATTTACTATTGATTGGTTATTTTAAAAATCTACAGCCTGCCAGCCAATGATCAGCGCTGGCAGGCTGTAGTTCAGCTTGTGAACTGCGCAATCCTGTGATTTTCACAGGAAATCTCGGGTCTCACGAGATGGCGCCAATAGGCGTCGCTGAGACCTGAGAGCGCCGCAGTCCTGACACTTTTCGGCGTTAGTGTGACGGGAAGTGGTTAAAATGTTGTATTTTGGATCATGTTCCTATTCCCAGGAGAGGTGGCAATTTAGCATAATAAATTTATTGCACATGGCACTTTATTAACACATTATTGTACAAACATGTTTGTATCAGGTTACTCAGGTATATATTACAGTTATATACATGTAGTTCATCGGTGCAGGGTATTACATAAATATATATATATATATATATATATATATGATTTTCGGATATTCACTATTTACTTCACATGATAATTTTATGAATTGATCTGTATCTTTATATTATGTTATTTTCACTCACATGTTTGTCTGTTGTGATTGATTAATTATGTAATGAGATGACGTAATCATGCACTAGATTGTGTCTGGGGTATATATTTCATTCAGTGCGCTTTGGTTCTTTGCTTAAGAAAGGCTCTATTGTTGAGCCGAAACATTGTTTTACCACATGGGTGAATAAAAGTTTTTACTGTTTTCCGTGGTCTTCCGGGTCTTTTGGTGTTGCTGAGCTCACCGGTGCATTCCTTCTTTTTAAGAATGTTCCAAACAGTTGTTTTGGTGACGCCTAAAATTTTTGCTATCTCTCTGATGGGTTTGTTTTGTTTTTTCAGCCTAATGATGGTTTGCTTCGCTGATAGTCACAGCTCTTTGGATCTCATCTTGAGAGTTGACACCAACAGATTCTAAATGCAAATAGCACACTTGAAATGAACTCTGGACCTTTTATCTGCTCATTGTAATTGGGATAATGAAGGAATAACACCCACCTGGCCATGGAACAGCTGAGAAGCCAATTGTCCCATTACTTTTGGTCCCTTAACAAGTGGCAGGCATATATGCCAACTGTTATAATTCCTACACCTGATTTGGATGTAACTACCCTCAAATTACTGCTGACAGTCTGCAGTTAAAGCACATCTTGTTTGTTTCATTACAAATCCATTGTGGTGGTGTATAGAGCCAAAAATGTTAGAATTGTGTCGATGTCCCAATATTTATGGACCTGACTGTATATCATATTCCCAAAAAAACTCCAATGCGTTATAGTTGCGTTTTTAATTAGTTTTTTGTCAATTTTAATGTGTTTTTGCTAAAAATTGCCCCTAAGGGTATATATAGCCCTATTTTACATATTCAAATCTATATACACGTATTAAATTATATTAAAAAGAATTATAATACCAAAACATTTTCACATTAATTTATATTGACTAATTCATTATCAAAGATGTTTTCCCCTAAATTTTATAATAAAGTGACTAAGAACTCATGAAATTATTGGCAAATGAAAAAATATATATAAAAATATACAATATAAGGCTAAATAATACATTCGGGCTGCAATAAATAACATATATTTTGACCGTTGGTCTTCCTATGTCCTTTATTTTAGGGAAAATTACTAGTACCTAAATGATTTATTACGTTGTAGTCTATTTGGATCTATGGTTACTAATTCTTAAAGGGATTTAGTATTTGT
This sequence comes from Bufo gargarizans, assembly GCF_014858855.1. NCBI lineage: Eukaryota > Metazoa > Chordata > Amphibia > Anura > Bufonidae > Bufo > Bufo gargarizans. The sequence goes on along the minus strand of NC_058080.1, from coordinate 474,328,899 downwards.
GGCGAAACCAACCTCGCCACTGGGTGGTAGAGAAGCCTGGTTGCCAGCCTCTTGCCCCAGGATTATGGGCCCTCTCATCAGCCCATGCAAAATTTAAACCCCATGGTGATTTGACTGTGTTTGTGGCATCTGAGCGTTGTTTGGCTATATTGAGCGCTCAGATCCAAGCCATCTGGGGATATGTTAAATGTCTATGTTTACTGTAATGGTTGGGACATTGTATATTTGAGTAGTGATGTCTGTCCTATTGTCTCCACGTGTGTATTGGCGATTTCCCTTTGTCCTGAGAGATAATTTAATTACTCCTCGGTTGTCTCCAGGACAGAAAACATTGTGTATTCTCCTGCCTGTGATAATTACATCAACCCATTGTGTAAGGTAATTGTATCACAGGCAGAGGGGAGGATTTTGTGTGGGAGTGTTTTACTGTATTGTACGTGTTTATTGGTTGTTTTTACAAAACCCTTGTGGGTGGTACTAATGTGTACCAATGTTATATAAGAACAATAAACACACAGCTCTAGCTGTCCACTGCTTGACCCTCAACACAGAGCCTTGTCTCGTTCTTGGGGGGATTCACTGTATGCTGTTAGAGACTGATTGCTAGGAGTGTACACCGCTTGGGTGCGTTTCCTATTCGTCTACTAGCAGCTATTTGTGAGGTTCCGTTCGGGAGTTTGGAGTATTCCTGTCACAACCAGACAGCTGAGAAGCTCTGACAGAGGCCTTTCAGAACCTCCTCCTTGAGTTTTCTTTGTTGTGGTATTCAGTTCCTCATCTCGTTAGCCCCTCTCAGCTGTCATGTAGTTGGACTGATTGCTTCCCTTTAAATTCCTCCCCATAATGCTTTACTGGGCAGCTTATACTTCTTCCTGGAGTGTGTGTGCATGCTGATCCTGCTTCCCAGTCTGCTACAAAGTTAAGTGCTGTACATTTATCTGTTATTTTCTGTTTGCTGGATCCCAGGTGACCCTGACTACCTCCGTGTCTGGTGAAGGGAGTCGGTGGTCGTGTCCCCTCACTATTGTAAGGTGTTCAGGGGTTATATAGTCGAGGTACGTGGATATGCAACCATCCACCTTTGGGATCTTTGCATAGGCTGAGCAGCCAGGGAAAGTGCTAGGTCTTGTGCAGGGGTCTCCCTTTTGGTTCCTTAGCTTTGGATCCAGTGAGTCATATATGCATGTTGCTTTGTCTTGTTTCCTGTACACCGTCCGTGACATTATAAGCCGCCAAAACCGTCTCAAGCATGGATCCGGTTTCACTTTTGGCTGAACGCCGGGTCTTTCATTGGAGGTAGCTGATCTCCGCAGGACTTTTTCTCAGCTTCAAGTGACCGGTTCAGCTGGCGTTCATGGAGTTTGTTCTGAGCCTAAGATCTCGCTCCCGGATACGTTTTCCGGGGGTAGTGAGAATTTTGTGCATTTTAGAGAGGCTTGCAAACTCCATTTTCGCCTTCTTCCCCATTCCTCTGGTGATGAAGAACGGAGGGTGGGGATCATTATATCGCTGCTCAGGGGTAACGCTCAGTCCTGGGCCTTTTCGCTGCCGGAGGGGGCACGGCCCCTCCGTTCAGTGGATGAATTCTTTTTAGCCCTGGGTCAGATATATGATGATCCGGATCGTATTGCTCTGGCTGAGTCTAGACTACGTCTATTATGCCAGGGTAAACAATCCGCAGAGATATACTGCTCAGAATTTCGGAGATGGGCAGCTGATACTGGTTGGAATGATGCTGCACTCCGAAGTCAATTTTGCCATGGTCTTTCAGAGGGATTGAAAGATGCATTTGCCTTTCATGAAAGGCCTATTTCCTTGGACTCTGCTATGTCTCAGGCCGTTCGTATTGACAGGCGTCTTAGAGAGAGAGGAGAGATTTCTCCTTTCTGTCATACTCAGTCCCAGGACAGTGCAGCGGTCCCATTCTGTGTGCAGGGGTCCCAGTTGTCAGCCCCTGTCAGCCCCTTCTGAGCAGGAGCCCATGCAGCTGGGGTTGATTGCTTCTGACAATAGAAGATTCAGCCCGGATGGGAGGGTTTGTTTTTGTTGTGGAGGTATAAATCATTTGGCAAATGTTAGTCCCTCTAGGAGATTCAGGCAGTTTTCTGGGAGTAATAAAGAAACAAAGAGGAAAAAATCTTTTACAAATGTTCCGTCTGTTACTATTGGCAGGGTTGAGGCGGAAATTGAAGGTTTTCCGTTTGCTTGTAGTTCCCGTTTTGTCCTGCCTGCTAGGGTGGCGCTAGAGAGCAAGAGCATTTTTTGTGAGATTTTTTTGGATAGTGGAGCAGCGGTCAATCTCATTGATAGTCAATTTGCGATAACTCATGGTTTCCAGGTGTGCACTTTGGGAAAGGATATTCCTGTTTTTGCTATTGATTCCGCTCCACTTTCTCAGAAATCATTAAAGGGCATAGTTTACAATATCCGTTTAATTGTGAGTGATGCTCATGTTGAGGATGTGTCATGCTTCGTCCTTAGCGGTTTGCCTACTCCTCTAGTGTTGGGGCTACCCTGGCTCACTAAACATAATCCCACCATTGATTGGCAAGCGAGGCAAATAAATGGTTGGAGTGACTTTTGCAGAGAGAATTGCCTCACGACATCTGTTTCTGAGGTTGCTACTAAGACTGTACCATCTTTTCTCTCTGAATTTTTGGATGTCTTCTCTGAGAGTAGAGTTCAGGATTTGCCCCCGCACAGGGAGTACGATTGCCCTATTAATCTCATCCCAGGCGCCAAGCTGCCTAAATCTCGTTTATACAATCTTTCCCAACCTGAAAGGATCGCTATGCGTGCTTATATCTCTGAGAGTCTGAGAAAAGGACACATACGACCCTCGAAGTCACCTGTTGCCGCTGGTTTTTTCTTTGTTAAGAAAAAAGATGGTTCTTTAAGACCTTGTCTGGATTTCAGGAAGCTGAACAGTATCACTATTCGTGACCCTTATCCGCTTCCTCTAATCCCGGACCTGTTTAACCAGGTTGTTGGGGCCAAAGTCTTTTCCAAATTAGATCTAAGAGGGGCATACAACCTGGTCAGGGTCAGAGAAGGAGACGAATGGAAGATGGCCTTCAATACCCCTGAGGGCCATTTTGAAAATTTGGTTATGCCTTTTGGTTTGATGAATGCCCCAGCCGTTTTTCAGCATTTCGTGAACAGCATTTTTTATCATTTGATGGGAAAATTTGTATTAGTGTATTTGGATGACATTTTGATTTTTTCTCCTGATTTCAAAACTCATAAGGAACATTTACGTCAGGTCTTGCTCATTCTGCGGGAGAATAAATTATATGCGAAACTGGAAAAATGTGTGTTTGCGGTTCCAGAAATTCAATTTCTGGGGTTTCTTCTCTCCGCTTCTGGTTTTCGCATGGACCCCGAGAAGGTCCGCGCTGTGCTTGAGTGGGAGCTTCCTGAGAATCAGAAGGCGCTGATGCGTTTTTTGGGCTTTGCCAATTATTACAGGAAGTTTATTTTGAATTATTCCTCTATTGTTAAACCACTCACTGATATGACCAGAAAGGGGGTAGATTTTTCTTCTTGGTCGGTAGAGGCGCGTAAGGCTTTTTCTAATATCAAGGAGAGTTTTGCTTCCGCTCCCATCTTGGTGCAACCTGATATTTCTTTACCCTTCATAGTTGAGGTTGATGCTTCTGAGGTGGGTGTGGGTGCGGTCTTGTCTCAGGGTTCCTCTCCTGCCAAATGGCGACCGTGTGCCTTTTTCTCGAAAAAACTTTCCTCCGCAGAGAGAAATTACGATGTGAGAGATAGGGAATTGTTGGCCATCAAGTTGGCTTTTGAGGAATGGCGCCATTGGCTGGAGGGAGCCAGACACCCTATTACCGTGTTTACTGACCATAAAAATCTGGCCTACTTGGAGTCAGCCAAGCGTCTGAACCCGAGACAGGCCATATGGTCTTTGTTCTTTTCAAGATTTAATTTTGTTGTCACGTTCCGCCCTGGAGTTAAGAATGAAGGCAGATGCCCTGTCACGTTGTTTTCCGGGAGGTGGGAATTTTGAAGACCCGGGTCCCATTTTGGCTGAAGGTGTGGTGGTCTCTGCTCTTTTTTCTGAATTGGAGGCAGAGGTGCAGGCAGCCCAGTCAGAGGCTCCTGATCTTTTTCCTCCTGGGAGGTTGTTTGTGCCTCTCGCTTTAAGACACAAGATTTTTAAGGAACACCACGATACGGTCCTTGCTGGGCACCCGGGGGCAAGAGCCACACTGGATCTCATCGCTCGGAGATTCTGGTGGCCTGCGCTTCGTAAGTCGGTTGAGGGTTTTGTGGCAGCCTGCGAGACTTGCGCTTGTGCCAAAGTCCCTCATTCACGGCCATCAGGTCCTCTCCTTCCCTTACCCATTCCTTCCCGTCCTTGGACACATCTGTCCATGGACTTCATAACGGACCTGCCTCGTTCCTCGGGGAAGACTGTGATTCTGGTGGTGGTGGACCGTTTTAGCAAAATGGTGCATTTCATCCCTTTTCCTGGTTTGCCCAATGCTAAGACGCTGGTGCAGGCATTTATTGATCACATTGTCAAATTGCACGGTATTCCTTCAGACATAGTCTCTGATAGGAGCACAAAGTATAAAAGTTCCGTAGGCGGCGCTCACCTGGTCAGTCTTGCAGTGGAAGCACGGACGGTGCTTGGAAGGGGCACCAGTTGCAAACTGTATGAAAATAAGACAGGATGTCCAGCTTTCCAAAAAAGACGTTGTTCTTTATTCCAAAATAACACAGGATAAAAGACAATCCAACACGGCAAGCAGGTCTACATGTTTCGGATGCTCTAATACTGATCCTTATTCATGACACATTGGTTGCTGAATGGCTACATACTTAAATAGCTGAACTTCCTAGCACTCACAGATGGTTTGGATTAGCAGGAGTGGACACACAAATTGGGTTCCGCCTACTATCCAAATGCCATGTGAGTATAAGGGCAAAGACACATATAGAAATAAAAAGTTGGATATGTCAAAAAACACATAAACTGTTTTAAAAGTACAGTCATGTGAAAAAATTAGGACACCCTTTGAAAGCATGTGGTTTTTTGTAACATTTTTAATAAAAGGTTATTTCATCTCCGTTTCAACAATACAGAGAGATTAAAGTAATCCAACTAAACAAAGAAAACTGAAGAAAAGTCTTTTCAAGATCTTCTGTAAATGTCATTCTACAAAAATGCCTATTCTAACTGAGGAAAAAGATAGGACACCCTCACATGTATTCCCTCTTAAATTGGCTCAGATCTCACACAGGTATATCACACCAGGTGCACATAATTAGTAGATCGTTACTCTGCATGTTGAATGAGGCTTGCCCTATTTAAACCTCAGACATTTAGTTTGGTGTGCTCCTGACTGTTGAAGTGAGAGTGAGCACCATGGTGAGAGCAAAAGAGCTGTCAGAGGACTTCAGAAAAAAGATTGTAGCAGCCTATGAGTCTGGGAAGGGATTTAAAAAGATCTCAAAAGATTTTGAAATCAGCCATTCCACTGTCCGGAAGATAGTCTACAAGTGGAGGGCTTTCAAAACAACTGCCAACATGCCCAGGACTGGTCGCCCCAGCAAGTTCACCCCAAGAGCAGACCGCAAGATGCTAAAAGAGGTCTCCAAAAACCCTAAAGTGTCATCTCGAGAACTACAGCAGGCTCTGGCTACTGTTGATGTAGAAGTACATGCCTCTACAATCAGAAAGAGACTGTACAAGTTTAACTTGCATGGGAGGTGTGCAAGGAGGAAACCTTTGCTTTCCAAGAGAAACATCGAGGCCAGACTGACATTTGCCAGAGATAAAGTTGACAAAGACCAGGACTTCTGGAATAATGTTCTTTGGACAGATGAGTCCAAAATTGAATTATTTGGACACAACAGCAGAGGACATGTTTGGCGTAAACCAAACACAGCATTCCAAGAAAAGAACCTCATACCAACTGTGAAGCATGGAGGTGGAAGTGTCATGGTTTGGGGCTGCTTTGCTGCAGCAGGACCTGGTCAGCTCACCATCATAGAATCCACGATGAATTCTACTGTGTATCAGAAGGTGCTTGAAGAACATGTGAGACCATCAGTTAGAAAATTAAAGCTGAAGCGGAACTGGACCATGCAACATGACAATGACCCAAAACATACTAGTAAATCAACCAAAGATTGGCTGAAAAAGAAGAAATGGAGAGTCCTGGAATGGCCAAGTCAAAGTCCAGATTTGAATCCCATTGAGATGCTGTGGGGTGACTTGAAAAGGGCTGTACGTGCAAGAAACCCCTCAAACATCTCACAGCTGAAAAAGTTCTGCATTGAGGAGTGGGGTAAAATTTCCTCAGACCGATGTCGAAGACTGGTAGATGGCTACAAGAACCGTCTCACTGCAGTTATTTCAGCCAAAGGAGGTAACACTCGCTATTAGGGGCAAGGGTGTCCTATCTTTTTCCTCAGTTAGAATAGGCATTTTTGTAGAATGACATTTACAGAAGATCTTGAAAAGACTTTTCTTCAGTTTTCTTTGTTTAGTTGGATTACTTTAATCTCTCTGTATTGTTGAAACGGAGATGAAATAACCTTTTATTAAAAATGTTACAAAAAACCACATGCTTTCAAAGGGTGTCCTAATTTTTTCACATGACTGTATATCTGAGCAAAGATCAGTAATGCAGGATTAAATCATGTTTGCGATTTAACCCTGCTGGGACCCGGGATCCCATACAAAAAATCCAGTAGGATTCCCTGTTAAAGAGCTTTCTCTTATAGTCACCACCTCTAGCAGGAGGATTAACCCTTTCTAGGGCCTGTACCTGAAAACCTGCGGTGTCTCCCTGATGAGAGACCGCAAAATGTAGACTGGCCGCTGAAACATTTCTTTCTTTGGTATGTGGGATGTCTGAGAGGTGTTTACAAATTCTGACTTTTAAACTATTGGTTGTACATCCAATATATTGCAGACTGCATATAGTGCAGGTAATGCAATACACCACATAGTTTGTGTTGCAATTTACATATTGTTTGTTATTAAAAGAATTATGAGTTGCTGTTGAGACAACTGCTGAACCTGTTTTAATGTAATTGCAGCACGTACAAATGCGGTGGCCGCATTTAAATGTGCCTTTGTGTCTCAACCAAGCACTTTTTTCTTTTTTACTGGTGTCACTGTCAGTGAAAAGACTTGGGCTAATTTTTTTCGCAATAGTCGGTGCGCGACGTGCAATGCATCTGACACCTGCTGAGCTGATGTCAGACCACTGTTCGTCACCATTTAGAACAGATAGGTGTTTAGTAACTATTGCGCAGATTTGTGAAAATTCCAAACTGTAGTTGGTGACGAAACAGGGAACATTTTTTGCGGCTGCATTAGTTTGTCTATTAATGCATGAAGGTAGGTCGGGTTGTGCTTTGTCCGGAAAAACAAGCCTGTCTCTGGGTCTATTTAATGTCTTGGCCCTAGCTTGATCTAAAGTCCAAGGAGGGTAACTGCGCTCCGCAAGTCTCATGGCCACTATCTCCATCTCCATTTTTAATTTGTCATCTTTAGAACAATTTCTTTTGGCCCGAATAAATTCCCCTTTAGGGATATTACGGACCACATGTGGAGGATGGCAAGATGTGGCCATGAGAGTTGTATTACCTGACGTATCCTTGCGATAGGTACTAGAGTGGACTTGATGAGTCGCAGAGTCACCCTCCAAAGAGAGATCAAGAAAGGCAATGGTGGTGATGTCATGTGAAATGGTAAATTTTAGACAGGATTTTGTTTGTCGGGTTGTGCTCTTTCTGCTAAAACATAATGTCTTTATGTTCTCGCAACGTTATTTTTTGCAATTGACAGGAGTTTCCATGGGGGCGAAATTTTCTCCCTCCATGGCAAACATTTATATGGCATGGTGGGAATGTCACTTTTTATTTTCAGCAGATAACCCTTGGAGCGGCTCCCTGAGATGGTACGGTCGTTATATCGATGACCTGCTGTTCGTGTGGTCAGGCGATACTGCGGCCGTGCCATCTTTTGGGACCTTTCTCAATAATAACCATTGCTGTCTAAAATTTACCATTTCACATGACATCACCACCATTGCCTTTCTTGATCTCTCTTTGGAGGGTGACTCTGCGACTCATCAAGTCCACTCTAGTACCTATCGCAAGGATACGTCAGGTAATACAACTCTCATGGCCACATCTTGCCATCCTCCACATGTGGTCCGTAATATCCCTAAAGGGGAATTTATTCGGGCCAAAAGAAATTGTTCTAAAGATGACAAATTAAAAATGGAGATGGAGATAGTGGCCATGAGACTTGCGGAGCGCAGGTACCCTCCTTGGACTTTAGATCGAGCTAGGGCCAAGACATTAAATAGACCCAGAGAAAGGCTTGTTTTTCCGGACAAAGCACAACCCGACCTACCTTCATGCATTAATAGACAAACTAATGCAGCTGCAAAAAATGTTCCCTGTTTCGTCACCAACTACAGTTTGGAATTTTCACAAATCTGCGCAATAGTTACTAAACACATATCTGTTCTAAATGGTGACGAACAGTGGTCTGACATCAGCTCAGCAGGTGTCAGATGCATTGCACGTCGCGCACCGACTATTGCGCAAAAAATTAGCCCAAGTCTTTTCACTGACAGTGACACCAGTAAAAAAGAAAAAAGTGCTTGGTTGAGACACAAAGGCACATTTAAATGCGGCCACCGCATTTGTACGTGCTGCAATTACATTAAAACAGGTTCATCAGTTGTCTCAACAGCAACTCATTATTCCTTTAATAACAAACAATATGTAAATTGCAACACAAACTATGTGGTGTATTGCATTACCTGCACTATATGCAGTCTGCAATATATTGGATGTACAACCAATAGTTTAAAAGTCAGAATTTGTAAACACCTCTCAGACATCCCACATACCAAAGAAAGAAATGTTTCAGCGGCCAGTCTACATTTCGCGGTCTCTCATCAGGGAGACACCGCAGGTTTTCAGGTACAGGCCCTAGAAAGGGTTAATCCTCCTGCTAGAGGTGGTGACTATAAGAGAAAGCTCTTTAACAGGGAATCCTACTGGATTTTTTGTATGGGATCCCGGGTCCCAGCAGGGTTAAATCGCAAACATGATTTAATCCTGCATTACTGATCTTTGCTCAGATATACTTTTAAAACAGTTTATGTGTTTTTTGACATATCCAACTTTTTATTTCTATATGTGTCTTTGCCCTTATACTCACATGGCATTTGGATAGTAGGCGGAACCCAATTTGTGTGTCCACTCCTGCTAATCCAAACCATCTGCGAGTGCTAGGAAGTTCAGCTATTTAAGTATGTAGCCATTCAGCAACCAATGTGTCATGAATAAGGATCAGTATTAGAGCATCCGAAACATGTAGACCTGCTTGCCGTGTTGGATTGTCTTTTATCCGGTGTAATTTTGGAATAAAGAACAACGTCTTTTTTGGAAAGCTGGAGATCCCGTCTTATTTTCATATAGTCTCTGATAGGGGCACGCAGTTTGTTTCCTGATTCTGGAAGGCTTTCTGTTCTCGCTTGGGGGTTCGGTTGTCATTCTCGTCTGCTTTCCACCCGCAGTCGAATGGCCAGAGAGAGCGCATCAATCAGAATCTGGAGACATATCTGCGCTGTTTTGTGGCGGAGAATCAAGAGGATTGGTGTTCTTTTTTGTCCCTTGCTGAATTTGCTTTAAATAACCGTCGTCAGGAGTCCTCTGATAAGTCACCATTTTTTGGTGCATATGGGTTTCATCCGCAGTTTGGGACTTTCTCGGGAGAGGGGTCTTCTGGTTTACCTGATGAGGACAGATTCTCCTCGTCTTTGTCATCTATTTGGCAAAAGATTCAGGATAATCTAAAGAGCATGAGTGAGAGATATAAGCGTGTGGCAGATAAGAGACGTGTGCTTGGTCCGGACCTGAATGTTGGTGATCTGGTGTGGTTGTCTACCAAGAATATCAAATTGAAGGTTCCCTCCTGGAAGTTGGGTCCTAGGTTTATTGGGCCTTACAAAATCCTGTCTGTCATCAATCCTGTTGCCTACCGTCTTGATCTTCCTCAGACTTGGAAGATCCATAATGTTTTTCATAAGTCCTTATTGAAACCTTATGTTCAACCCATTGTACCCTCGCCTTTGCCTCCTCCTCCGATTATGGTTGATGGGAATCTTGAATTTCAGGTCTCTAGGATTGTGGATTCTCGTCTTGTCCGCGGTTCTCTTCAGTACCTTGTTCATTGGGAGGGTTATGGTCCTGAGGAGAGGATGTGGGTCCCAGTGACGGACATTAAGGCCTCTCGTCTCTTCAGGGCTTTCCATAGGTCCCATCCTGACAAGGTGGGTTCTGAGTGTCCGGAGTCCACTCGTAGAGGGAGGGGTACTGTCACAACCAGACAGCTGAGAAGCTCTGACAGAGGCCTTTCAGAACCTCCTCCTTGAGTTTTCTTTGTTGTGGTATTCAGTTCCTCATCTCGTTAGCCTCTCTCAGCTGTCATGTAGTTGGACTGATTGCTTCCCTTTAAATTCCTCCCCATAATGCTTTACTGGGCGGCTTATACTTCTTCCTAGAGTGTGTGTGCATGCTGATCCTGTTTCCCAGTCTGCTACAAAGTTAAGTGCTGTACATTTATCTGTTATTTTCTGTTTGCTGGATCCCAGGTGACCCTGACTCCCTCCGTGTCTGGTGTAGGGAGCCGGTGGTCGTGTCCCCTCACTATTGTAGGGTGTTCAGGGGTTATATAGTCGAGGTACGTGGATATGCAACCATCCACCTTTGGGATCTTTGCATAGGCTGAGCAGCCAGGGAAAGTGCTAGGTCTTGTGCAGGGGTCTCCCTTTTGGTTCCTTAGCTTTGGATCCAGTGAGTCATATATGCATGTTGCTTTGTCTTGTTTCCTGTACACGTCCGTGACAATTCCCTTGTATGCCGTAACAATTGGTGGCAAGCGGCGGGATCGTTCTCACATCCCAGAAGGACAGCTACAAAGTAACATCATTCCCTAGAATTACAATTTGAGGGCAATGCATGTCCCAGTACAGCGACCCTGACAGCAGCAGGATGGAACCAGCAGTGGCATACGATTAGGAAGACCTGGATGGCCGGGATGCATTAAGGAAAGGCATGTGGTACCAGGCTCTGGATAATTTACAATACCAGTGAGGCGAGAGTCTTCCCAGTGAAGAGCAGCGATTGCAGAAGCAAGTGGCCCTGTGGATGCCCTTCCTGGAAGAGCAGCCCCTGGAGGAATGGGTGAAGGGACTAGAGCATTGGCTATAGCAGGAGCTATAGCTGGAAGATGCCTACCAGGCACTCTGGTGGTATATGGCACAGTATATACCCTGGACAGCTGAGCATGACAAGCCAGAGGGAGAGGAGTTTGATGGTCCTGGCTTGTTATGGGAGTCCTTTGCAGAGCATGACTTCGGGAGCCCTGCACAGTCCAGACTTCAGGACATTTTCTACTAGAGGGAGGCTAGGCAGGATTGGGATAACCCCAATGAGGTAGAGAAAGAAATGGCTCACCTAGCAACCCTGGAGTGGGAACTGGAGCAGGACTACCGAGATCTCTTCCACTCCATTGGGAAGGCTCAGCAAGATAGCAGAGTGTCAGACCCAGGTCCAGAGCCCTTCAGCTGGGAGGATATTGTTGTCACGGCCATGGCCATGGTCGTGACTCCTTAACCGCTTGCTGTTGCCTGCGGTTTGGTTGCTTGTTCAATCACAGGTGAGGGCCGCTAGTTTGTTGCCTCACTTGTGGTTGCCGCTGGCAACATTAGGTATGTGGCAGTAGAGCAGCTGGAGCTGGTTGCTAGGCTGCTCGCTGTCATAGCAGGCGGTTGTCTCTGGCAACTTGTGTGATAGGTGTGCACTTTCCATGTCTGGTGTGCACGGGGTTTATTGTGTGTATTCCCTTTTAGTTGCTGTCTTCCCTTCCCTAGTGTGAGAAGGGTTAATTCCCTTCCTAGTCTGTGAGCACTGGGTGTGTCTGCGTGGGTGTGGCTACATGGGCTATTTAACCTCAGTTGAGACCTGAGTTCTGAGGGGTACTCCAGCCTTGTAGTAAGCTGGAGGCACTCTCCTGGTCCCATATACCATCTGCCAGTGAGGGCCACCCTTGTGGTCATAAAATGTGATACACAATGTTGTGAGGATGTTTTTGTGTTATGCTTATTTATTGCAGCGTATGGTTTCCTGTGTGGTGTGTGCTCTGTTTTTTGTGTTGTTGTGGACAGCAGCACTTATACTTGGGTTCCAGGCTCTGTGTCTGTGGCAGGTAGGTGTGGTACTAGTTGCATTTACCTGCCATTGCCATATGTCTGTTTCTGTTCCCCTTTCGTTACAACTTTGCCAGTGAGACTCCTGTTCGTCCGTATCTAGGAGGAACAGGTAGTCTTACCCAGCTCCTAGTCCAGTGCCATCCTGAGGGCTAGCAGGAATATCAGGTTCCGGTGTATGAGCCCGCCTACCTTCAGGGTCGGCTCATACGGCTAGGAGACAGGGTCAGAATTAGGGATTGATAGGAGGTGACCTGCTCCCTGATTCCTGTCCTGGCCTTGTACTGACCATCCATCTTCTGTCATCGCATGGCTGAGGGTTTTCCCCATCCTCAGCCGTGACAATTGTGGAGTGTTACTGGGAAGAACCCTAGGTGACCGAGGTCTCTCCACCAGTCCTGCAGGGAATTGGGAGCCCGGTCTCCATTCCTCAGCGGCAGAGTGTCCTACAGGGAATAGAGAGCCCAGTCTCCCTTCCCCAGCAACAGGACACTGTATTGGGAGCGAAGACAGTCGGTCGCCCTCCCCAGAGGCTGGAAGTATGTATGGGAGAGGAGCTTGTTACCCCCTCTCCCTATTGGCAGTGTGAATTGCAGGGAATTGGGAGCCCAGTCTCCATTCCTCAGCGGCAGAGTGTCCTACAGGGAATAGAGAGCCCAGTCTCCTTTCCCCAGCAACAGGACACTGTATTGGAAGTGGAGACAGTCGGGCTCCCTCCCCAGAGTCTGGAAGTATGTATGGGAGAGGAGCTTGTTACCCCTCTCCCCATTGGCAGTGTGATTTGCAGGGAATTGTCACCACCAGCTCTCTGAGAAGGTCTAGCAGACGTTCTTCTGTACCTCTTGCATGATGTTCTTTATTTTGGTTTCACTTTGTCATCTCTTTTCCTTCTCCCAGCTGTCACCTATTCACACTAATTGCCTCCCTTTATATTCCCTCCCATACTGCCTCACTTTGCGGTTTATACTACTTCCTGGATTGAAGTGATAACTGCTGGAGAATTCTGTTACTGCTTGTTCAGATAAGTCCTTTCTTATATTGTGTTTCTTTGCTGGCTTGATTCTAGGTGACCCTGACTCCCTCCGTATTAAGTGTAGGGAGCCGGTGGTCGTGTCCCCTCACTATTATAGGGTTTTCAGGTGTCACACAGTCTAGGTACGAGGGCATGCAATTGTCTACCTCTGAGACCCTTGTATGTGATTAGCAGACAGGGTGAGCTCTTAGGGTTTTACAGGGGTCACCTTTATGTTCCTTAGTTTGGGATCAAGCCAGTCGAATGTTTATCCATAACTTCCAGCTATCTGCAATATCATCCAGAACAGGAATTGGGAGCAAGGTCTCCATCTCCCAGTGGCAGGCTGAGTTACAGGGGGCAGAGACAGTCGGTCCTGTCCCCCAGCAGCAGATTGAGTTGTTGGGAATTGGGAGCCCAGTCTCCATCCCACAGCAACAGAAGGAATTGTTGGGAATTGGGAGCCCAGTCTCCATTCCCCAGTGGCAGCTTAATGTACCAGGGGGAGACAATAAGCCCCACAACCGTGCAGATGGGACCGTGGTCTCTGTACTCACAGCACAGGGGGGTAGGGACAGTCAGTCCCCCAGCAACAGGGCTGTTTAGCCAATGGGGAGACAGTCGGTCTCCCCCCACAGCAGCATGATGGTTTATCTAAAGGGGAGACAGTCGGTCTCCCCCTCCAACAACCAGACTACAACCAGGCTTCTTCCGTGGTAGCGCTGGCACCAGGGCAAAGTACCGCTGGTCTCTGCCCACTCAGCAACCCACCAAGGCAGTCTACCAGTCCCCCACACAGCCGTAGTGAGGCACATGGACATGGACAAGTTTATCCCTTGCTCAGGTGTACTAACCATTTATTGTGGGTGGGCTGTACTGCTGTTTCTATTTTGTGGGTGGGCTGCTGGACTAATAAGGGCACTGACCAGCAGAAGGTCAGATACCCTGTTAGTCTGTTTGGAAAAGGGGAGAAATGTGGCGAAACCAACCTCGCCACTGGGTGGTGGAGAAGACTGGTTGCCAGCCTCTTGCCCCAGGATTATGTGCTCTCTCATCAGCCCATGCTAAACTTAAACCCATGGCGATTTGACTGTGTTTGTGGCATCTGAGCGCTGTTTATTATATATATATATATATATTGCGCTCAGATCCAAGCCATCTGGGGATATGTTAAATGTCTATGTTTACTGTAATGGTTGGGACATTGTATATTTGAGTAGTGATGTCTGTCCTATTGTCTCCACGTGTGTATTGGCGATTTCCCTTTGTCCTGAGAGATAATTTAATTACTCCTCGGTTGTCTCCAGGACAGAAAACATTGTGTATTCTCCTGCCTGTGATAATTACATCAACCCATTGTGTAAGGTAATTGTATCACAGGCAGAGAGGAGGATTTTGTGTGGGAGTGTTTTACTGTATTGTACGTGTTTATTGGTTGTTTTTACAAAACCCTTGTGGGTGGTACTAATGTGTACCAATGTTATATAAGAACAATAAACACACAGCTCTGGCTGTCCACTGCTTGACCCTCAACACGGAGCCTCGTCTCGTTCTTGGGGGGAGTCACGGTATGCTGTTAGAGACTGATTGCGAGGAGTGTAAGCCGCATGGGTGTGTTTCCTATTCGTCTGCTAGCAGCCATTCGTGAGGTTACGTTCGGGAGTTTGGAGCATTCCCATATATGCCGTTACAGTATTATAATTCTTTTTAATACAATTTAATACATGTATATACAGTGAATTTAAAAAAGTCTACAAATCCCGTTAAAATGTCAGTTTTCTGTGGTGTAAAAAATTAGACAAAGATAAATCATTTCCAAACTTTTTCCACCTTTTTTTAATTTATAAATATTTTATTTTTTCCCCTGATACAAAATTGAAATACAATTTGACAATACAGAGATCTGAGTTCATAAATACAAAATTCTAATTCATCAGTACGCAATCTGCCATGGCAGTCACAATATTACATTATAAAAAAAAAGAAAAAGCAATACAGAGAATGATGAGTAGTTTGTTCCATTTCAGGGGGTATCCAAGTTCCCCACCAAATTCCACATTGCTTTTACTCAGACCTCCCACCGTCAATGCAGATCATCTTATTCCCCATCCCGAACAACCCCCCCCCTCGCCCCAATAATGGTTATCCGGTGGGTACCTTACATGGACCCCCCCAAGGGGTATATCCTTCTCTCTCTCCCTCCTCCCCCTCTACCCCACCCTCGCCCAAGCAGCGGCGCCCTCCGTCAGCAACCAGTTGACCCACTCATTGCATATTCCTCAAACTTCTCGGTCTTTGCAAGTAGATTTTTCCACTCAATAATATTAGGTTCTGTTTTAGAGCCCCACTCTCTTGCGATAATAACTCTTGCCACCATAAGACCTCTTATCCAGACCCTTTTTTTCCCTGATTAATACTGGGATACTCCCCAAAACAGCCACTTCCGGTTTCAATGGGAGGGATATCAAAGACTCTACACTTAGGGCACCAAAAACCTCTCTCCAATAGGATTGCACCTTTGGGCAGCTCCATATCATATGCATATAATCAGCAGCCTCTTCTCCACATTTCCAGCAGTTTGATTTTCATTCTTTATAGATCCTACTTAGTAATACTGGAGTCATGTATATTCTATGGATAATATTAAAATAGATTATCCTAAAGTTACTAGAAATCGTTGCCCTTTTTACATTTTTATATATGTTCCCCCAATCTAATGTGTTTTATCCTATATCCTTTGCCCATTTTTCCTCACTGTTAAACTTTATTATTTTTACCCAACCCCTTTCTTATTAACCTATATATTTGAGCGATAGTATTTGTGCGTTGGTGACAGAAATCTATAAATTTGTGTTTTGTTATGATAAAATATTCCCCATTTTGTGTGGTTTCAAACACGTGTTTTAGTTGATGATACCTGAACCAATTCATTAAATCTAGATTTATTCCAGGACATAGCTCTTTTAGTGCTCTTATTTCTCCATTCTTAACTAAGTGTGATACATAAATGATGCCGTACTTTTCCCAATATTTATATTCTGCAATTAATTGGAATTCTCTCTCTCATATTACTATTACACCACAAGGGTGAAAAATGTGAAGTGTTCAATATTCCTAATTTTTTTTGCCCCAGATTAAGTCGTTCAGCAGTAGAGTTGAGCGAACACCTGGATGTTCGGGTTCGAGAAGTTCGGCCGAACATCCCGGAAATGTTCGGGTTCGGGATCCGAACCCGATCCGAACTTCGTCCCGAACCCGAACCCCATTGAAGTCAATGGGGACCCGAACTTTTCGGCACTAAAAAGGCTGTAAAACAGCCCAGGAAAGAGCTAGAGGGCTGCAAAAGGCAGCAACATGTAGGTAAATCCCCTGCAAACAAATGTGGATAGGGAAATGAATTAAATTAAAAATGAAATAAATAAAAATTAACCAAAATCAATTGGAGAGAGGTTCCATAGCAGAGAATCTGGCTTCCCGTCACCCACCACTGGAACAGTCCATTCTCAGATATTTAGGCCCCGGCACCCAGGCAGAGGAGAGAGGTCCCGTAACAGAGAATCTGTCTTCATGTCAGCAGAGAATTAGTCTGCATGTCATAGCAGAGAATGAGGCTTCACGTCAGCCACCACTGCAACAGTCCATTGGCATATATTTAGGCCCAGCACCCAGGCAGAGGAGGGAGGTCCCGTAACAGAGAATCTGTCTTCATGTCAGCAGAGAATTAGTCTGCATGTCATAGCAGAGAATGAGGCTTCACGTCAGCCACCACTGCAACAGTCCATTGGCATATATTTAGGCCCAGCACACACACAGGCAGAGGAGAGAGGTCCCGTAACAGAGAATCTGGCTTCATGTCAGCAGAGAATCAGTCTGCATGTCATAGCAGAGAATGAGGCTTCACGTCAGCCACCACTGCAACAGTCCATTGGCATATATTTAGGCCCAGCACACACACAGGCAGAGGAGAGAGGTCCCGTAACAGAGGATCTGGCTTCATGTCAGCAGAGAATCAGTCTGCATGTCATAGCAGAGAATCAGGCTTCACGTCAGCCACCACTGCAACAGTCCATTGTCATAAATTTAGGCCCAGCACCCAGGCAGAGGAGAGAGGTCCCGTAACAGACAATCTGGCTTCATGTCAGCAGAGAATTAGTCTGCATGTCATAGCAGAGAATGAGGCTTCACGTCAGCCACCACTGCAACAGTCCATTGGCATATATTTAGGCCTAGCACACAGGCAGAGGAGAGAGGTCCCGTAACAGACAATCTGGCTTCATGTCAGCAGAGAATCAGTCTGCATGTCATAGCAGAGAATGAGGCTTCACGTCACCCACCACTGCAACAGTCCATTGGCATATATTTAGGCCTAGCACACAGGCAGAGCAGAGAGGTCCCGTAACAGACAATCTGGCTTCATGACAGCAGAGAATCAGTCTGCATGTCATAGCAGAGAATGAGGCTTCACGTCACCCACCACTGCAACAGTCCATTGGCATATATTTAGGCCTAGCACACAGGCAGAGCAGAGAGGTCCCGTAACAGACGATCTGGCTTCATGTCAGCAGAGAATCAGTCTGCATGTCATAGCAGAGAATGAGGCTTCACGTCAGCCACCACTGCAACAGTCCATTGGCATATATTTAGGCCCAGCACCCAGGCAGAGGAGGGAGGTCCCGTAACAGAGAATCTGTCTTCATGTCAGCAGAGAATTAGTCTGCATGTCATAGCAGAGAATGAGGCTTCACAGTCAGCCACCACTGCAACAGTCCATTGGCATATATTTAGGCCCAGCACACACACAGGCAGAGGAGAGAGGTCCCGTAACAGAGAATCTGTCTTCATGTCAGCAGAGAATTAGTCTGCATGTCATAGCAGAGAATCAGGCTTCACGTCACCCACCACTGCAACAGTCCATTGGCATATATTTAGGCCCAGCACCCAGGCAGAGGAGGGAGGTCCCGTAACAGAGAATCTGTCTTCATCAGCAGAGAATTAGTCTGCATGTCATAGCAGAGAATGAGGCTTCACGTCAGCCACCACTGCAACAGTCCATTGGCATATATTTAGGCCCAGCACACACACAGGCAGAGGAGAGAGGTCCCGTAACAGACAATCTGGCTTCATGTCAGCAGAGAATTAGTCTGCATGTCATAGCAGAGAATGAGGCTTCACGTCACCCACCACTGCAACAGTCCATTGGCATATATTTAGGCCCAGCACCCAGGCAGAGGAGGGAGGTCCCGTAACAGAGAATCTGTCTTCATGTCAGCAGAGAATTAGTCTGCATGTCATAGCAGAGAATGAGGCTTCACGTCACCCACCACTGCAACAGTCCATTGGCATATATTTAGGCCTAGCACACAGGCAGAGCAGAGAGGTCCCGTAACAGACAATCTGGCTTCATGACAGCAGAGAATCAGTCTGCATGTCATAGCAGAGAATGAGGCTTCACGTCACCCACCACTGCAACAGTCCATTGGCATATATTTAGGCCTAGCACACAGGCAGAGCAGAGAGGTCCCGTAACAGACGATCTGGCTTCATGTCAGCAGAGAATCAGTCTGCATGTCATAGCAGAGAATGAGGCTTCACGTCAGCCACCACTGCAACAGTCCATTGGCATATATTTAGGCCCAGCACCCAGGCAGAGGAGGGAGGTCCCGTAACAGAGAATCTGTCTTCATGTCAGCAGAGAATTAGTCTGCATGTCATAGCAGAGAATGAGGCTTCACGTCAGCCACCACTGCAACAGTCCATTGGCATATATTTAGGCCCAGCACACACACAGGCAGAGGAGAGAGGTCCCGTAACAGAGAATCTGTCTTCATGTCAGCAGAGAATTAGTCTGCATGT
The DNA here is from genome assembly GCF_014858855.1 of Bufo gargarizans. Taxonomy (NCBI): domain Eukaryota; kingdom Metazoa; phylum Chordata; class Amphibia; order Anura; family Bufonidae; genus Bufo; species Bufo gargarizans. The sequence goes on along the minus strand of NC_058080.1, from coordinate 474,309,765 downwards.
CATAGCAGAGAATCAGGCTTCACGTCACCCACCACTGCAACAGTCCATTGGCATATATTTAGGCCCAGCACCCAGGCAGAGGAGGGAGGTCCCGTAACAGAGAATCTGTCTTCATGTCAGCAGAGAATTAGTCTGCATGTCATAGCAGAGAATGAGGCTTCACGTCAGCCACCACTGCAACAGTCCATTGGCATATATTTAGGCCCAGCACACACACAGGCAGAGGAGAGAGGTCCCGTAACAGAGAATCTGTCTTCATGTCAGCAGAGAATTAGTCTGCATGTCATAGCAGAGAATGAGGCTTCACGTCAGCCACCACTGCAACAGTCCATTGGCATATATTTAGGCCCAGCACACACACAGGCAGAGGAGAGAGGTCCCGTAACAGACAATCTGGCTTCATGTCAGCAGAGAATTAGTCTGCATGTCATAGCAGAGAATCAGGCTTCACGTCACCCACCACTGCAACAGTCCATTGGCATATATTTAGGCCCAGCACCCAGGCAGAGGAGGGAGGTCCCGTAACAGAGAATCTGTCTTCATGTCAGCAGAGAATTAGTCTGCATGTCATAGCAGAGAATGAGGCTTCACGTCAGCCACCACTGCAACAGTCCATTGGCATATATTTAGGCCCAGCACACACACAGGCAGAGGAGAGAGGTCCCGTAACAGACAATCTGGCTTCATGTCAGCAGAGAATTAGTCTGCATGTCATAGCAGAGAATGAGGCTTCACGTCACCCACCACTGCAACAGTCCATTGGCATATATTTAGGCCCAGCACCCAGGCAGAGGAGGGAGGTCCCGTAACAGAGAATCTGTCTTCATGTCAGCAGAGAATTAGTCTGCATGTCATAGCAGAGAATGAGGCTTCACGTCAGCCACCACTGCAACAGTCCATTGGCATATATTTAGGCCCAGCACACACACAGGCAGAGGAGAGAGGTCCCGTAACAGAGGATCTGGCTTCATGTCAGCAGAGAATCAGTCTGCATGTCATAGCAGAGAATCAGGCTTCACGTCAGCCACCACTGCAACAGTCCATTGGCATATATTTAGGCCTAGCACACAGGCAGAGGAGAGAGGTCCCGTAACAGACAATCTGGCTTCATGTCAGCAGAGAATCAGTCTGCATGTCATAGCAGAGAATGAGGCTTCACGTCAGCCACCACTGCAACAGTCCATTGTCATAAATTTAGGCCCAGCACCCAGGCAGAGGAGGGAGGTCCCGTAACAGACAATCTGGCTTCATGTCAGCAGAGAATTAGTCTGCATGTCATAGCAGAGAATCAGGCTTCATGTCAGCCACCACTGCAACAGTCCATTGGCATATATTTAGGCCTAGCACACAGGCAGAGGAGAGGTTCATTCAACTTTGGGTAGCATCGCAATATAATGGTAAAATGAAAATAAAAATAGGATTGAATGAGGAAGTGCCCTGGAGTCCAATAATATATGGTTATGGGGAGGTAGTTAATGTCTAATCTGGACAAGGGACGGACAGGTCCTGTGGGATCCATGCCTGGTTCATTTTTATGAACGTCAGCTTGTCCACATTGGCTGTAGACAGGCGGCTGCGTTTGTCTGTAATGACGCCCCCTGCCGTGCTGAATACACGTTCAGACAAAACGCTGGCTGCCGGGCAGGCCAGCACCTCCAAGGCATAAAAGGCTAGCTCTGGCCACGTGGACAATTTAGAGACCCAGAAGTTGAATGGGGCCGAACCATCAGTCAGTACGTGGAGGGGTGTGCACACGTACTGTTCCACCATGTTAGTGAAATGTTGCCTCCTGCTAACACGTTGCGTATCAGGTGGTGGTGCAGTTAGCTGTGGCGTGTTGACAAAACTTTTCCACATCTCTGCCATGCTAACCCTGCCCTCAGAGGAGCTGGCCGTGACACAGCTGCCTTGGCGACCTCTTGCTCCTCCTCTGCCTTGGCCTTGGGCTTCCACTTGTTCCCCTGTGACATTTGGGAATGCTCTCAGTAGCGCGTCTACCAACGTGCGCTTGTACTCGCGCATCTTCCTATCACGCTCCAGTGCAGGAAGTAAGGTGGGCACATTGTCTTTGTAGCGTGGATCCAGCAGGGTGGCAACCCAGTAGTCCGCACAGGTTAAAATGTGGGCAACTCTGCTGTCGTTGCGCAGGCACTGCAGCATGTAGTCGCTCATGTGTGCCAGGCTGCCCAGGGATAAGGACAAGCTGTCCTCTGTGGGAGGCGTATCGTCATCGTCCTGCCTTTCCCCCCAGCCACGCACCAGTGATGGACCCGAGCTGCGTTGGGTGCCACCCCGCTGTGACCATGCTTCATCCTCATCCTCCTCCACCTCCTCCTCATCCTCGTCCTCCTCGTCCTCCAGTAGTGGGCCCTGGCTGGCCACATTTGTACCTGGCCTCTGCTGTTGCCAAAAACCTCCCTCTGAGTCACTTCGAAGAGACTGGCCTGAAAGTGCTAAAAATGACCCCTCTTCCTCCTCCTCCTCCTCCTCCTCCTGGGCCACCTCCTCTTCCATCATCGCCCTAAGTGTTTTCTCAAGGAGACATAGAAGTGGTATTGTAACGCTGATAACGGTGTCATCGCCACTGGCCATGTTGGTGGAGTACTCGAAACAGCGCAACAGGGCACACAGGTCTCGCATGGAGGCCCAGTCATTGGTGGTGAAGTGGTGCTGTTCTGTAGTGCGACTGACCCGTGCGTGCTGCAGCTGAAACTCCACTATGGCCTGCTGCTGCTCGCACAGTCTGTCCAGCATGTGCAAGGTGGAGTTCCACCTGGTGGGCACGTCGCATATGAGGCGGTGAGCGGGAAGGCCGAAGTTACGCTGTAGCGCAGACAGGCGAGCAGCAGCAGGATGTGAACGCCGGAAGCGCGAACAGACGGCCCGCACTTTATGCAGCAGCTCTGACATGTCGGGGTAGTTGTGAATGAACTTCTGCACCACCAAATTCAGCACATGCGCCAAGCAAGGGATGTGCGTCAAATTGGCTAGTCCCAGAGCTGCAACGAGATTTCGCCCATTATCACACACCACCAGGCCGGGCTTGAGGCTCACCGGCAGCAACCACTCGTCGGTCTGTTGTTCTATACCCCGCCACAACTCCTGTGCGGTGTGGGGCCTGTCCCCCAAACATATGAGTTTCAGAATGGCCTGCTGACGTTTACCCCGGGCTGTGCTGAAGTTGGTGGTGAAGGTGTGTGGCTGACTGGATGAGCAGGTGGAAGAAGAGGAGGAGGAAGCCGAGAAGGAGGAGGTGGCAACAGGAGGCAAAGAATGTTGCCCTGCGATCCTTGGCGGCGGATGGACGTACGCCAAACAGCTCTCCGCCTGGGGCCCAGCTGCCACTACATTTACCCAGTGTGCAGTTAGGGAGATATAGCGTCCCTGGCCGTGCTTACTGGTCCACGTATCTGTGGTTAGGTGGACCTTGCCACAGATGGCGTTGCGCAGTGCACACTTGATTTTATCGGATACTTGGTTGTGCAGGGAAGGCACGGCTCTCTTGGAGAAGTAGTGCCGGCTGGGAACAACATACTGTGGGACAGCAAGCGACATGAGCTGTTTGAAGCTGTCTGTGTCCACCAGCCTAAATGACAGCATTTCATAGGCCAGTAGTTTAGAAATGCTGGCATTCAGGGCCAGGGATCGAGGGTGGCTAGGTGGGAATTTACGCTTTCTATCAAATGTTTGTGAGATGGAGAGCTGAACGCTGGCGTGTGACATGGTTGAGACGCTTGGTGACGGAGGTGGTGGTGGTGGTGTTGGTGGTACATCCCCTGTTTGCTGGGCGGCAGGTGCCAACGTTCCTCCAGAGGCGGAGGAAGAGGCCGAGGCGGCAGCAGCAGAATAGGCCGAGGCGGCAGCAGCAGAAGAGGTAGCAGGGGGAGCCTGAGTGACTTCCTTGGTTTTAAGGTGTTTACTCCACTGCAGTTCATGCTTTGCATGCAGGTGCCTGGTCATGCAGGTTGTGCTCAGGTTCAGAACGTTAATGCCTCGCTTCAGGCTCTGATGGCACAGCGTGCAAACCACTCGGGTCTTGTCGTCAGCACATTGTTTGAAGAAGTGCCATGCCAGGGAACTCCTTGAAGCTGCCTTTGGGGTGCTCGGTCCCAGATGGCGGCGGTCAGTAGCAGGCGGAGTCTCTTGGCGGCGGGTGTTCTGCTTTTGCCCACTGCTCCCTCTTTTGCTACGCTGTTGGCTCGGTCTCACCACTGCCTCTTCCTCCGAACTGTGAAAGTCAGTGGCACGACCTTCATTCCATGTGGGGTCTAGGACCTCATCGTCCCCTGCATCGTCTTCCACCCAGTCTTGATCCCTGACCTCCTGTTCAGTCTGCACACTGCAGAAAGACGCAGCAGTTGGCACCTGTGTTTCGTCATCATCAGAGACATGCTGAGGTGGTATTCCCATGTCCTCATCATCAGGAAACATAAGTGGTTGTGCGTCAGTGCATTCTATGTCTTTCACCGCTGGGGAAGGGCTAGGTGGATGCCCTTGGGAAACCCTGCCAGCGGAGTCTTCAAACAGCATAAGAGACTGCTGCATAACTTGAGGCTGAGACAGTTTCCCTGGTATGCATGGGGGTGATGTGACAGACTGATGGGGTTGGTTTTCAGGCGCCATCTGTGCGCTTTCTGCAGAAGACTGGGTGGGAGATAATGTGAACGTGCTGGATCCACTGTCGGCCACCCAATTGACTAATGCCTGTACCTGCTCAGGCCTTACCATCCTTAGAACGGCATTGGGCCCCACCATATATCGCTGTAAATTCTGGCGGCTACTGGGACCTGAGGTAGTTGGTACACTAGGACGTGTGGATGTGGCAGAACGGCCACGTCCTCTCCCAGCACCAGAGGGTCCACTAACACCACCACGACCATGTCCACGTCCGCGTCCCTTACTAGATGTTTTTCTCATTGTTATGGTTCACCACAACAACAAATATATTATTTGGCCCAATGTATTGTATTCAAATTCAGCGGGATATAAATTTGAGGCCTAGTATTTAGGCGCTGGGTGACCGGTATGGATTTAGTGACAGAATTAGACTTGGAAATGCACAGAAGCGTGTGTGTGAAGTTATTCTGAATGACCCTATGTGCACCTTCAATATGATCTACCCTTTTAGGGATAGATTTCAAAAAGCTCTGATATAGCAGAAACGACTAAATTATGAAATTGCTAAATTGGGAATTGTATTTCAACCCAGAACAAAAAATGTGCTTTGACGGACACTAAATAACTTTCCCAGCCACAACAGGACAGCGGTAACGAGAGATTTAGCGGGATATAAATTTGAGGCCTAGTATTTAGGCGCTGGGTGACAGGTATGGGTTTAGTGACAGAATTAGATTTGGAAATGCACAGTAGCGGGTGTGTGAAGTTATTCTGAATGACCCTATGTGCACCTTGAATATTATATACCCTTTTAGGGATAGATTTCAAATAGCTCTGATATAGCAGAAACCACTAAATTATGAAATTGCTAAATTGGGAATTGTATTTCAACCCAGAACAAGAAATGTGCTTGAACGGACACTAAATAACTCGCCCAGCTACAGCACTAGGGACAGATTTAGCTGGATATAAATTTGAGGCCTAGTATTTAGGCGCTGGGTGACCGGTATGGATTTAGTGACAGAATTAGACTTGGAAATGCACAGAAGCGTGTGTGTGAAGTTATTCTGAATGACCCTATGTGCACCTTGAATATTATATACCCTTTTAGGGATAGATTTCAAATAGCTCTGATATAGCAGAAACCACTAAATTATGAAATTGTTAAATTGGGAATTGTATTTAAACCCAGAACAAAAAATGTGCTTTGACGGACACTAAATAACTTTCCCAGCCACAACAGGACAGCGTTAACGAGAGATTTAGCAGGATATAAATTTGAGGCCTAGTATTTAGGCGCTGGGTGACAGGTATGGGTTTAGTGACAGAATTAGACTTAGAAATACACAGTAGCGGGTGTGTGTGAAGTTATTCTGAATGACCCAATGTGCACCTTGAATATTATATACCCTTTTAGGGATAGATTTCAAATAGCTCTGATATAGCAGAAACCACTAAATTATGAAATTGCTAAATTGGGAATTGTATTTCAACCCAGAACAAAAAATGTGCTTTGACGGACACTAAATAACTTTCCCAGCCACAACAGGACAGCGTTAACGAGAGATTTAGCAGGATATAAATTTGAGGCCTAGTATTTAGGCGCTGGGTGACAGGTATGGGTTTAGTGCCAGAATTAGACTTGGAAATACACAGTAGCGGGTGTGTGTGAAGTTATTCTGAATGACCCAATGTGCACCTTGAATATTATATACCCTTTTAGGGATAGATTTCAAATAGCTCTGATATAGCAGAAACCACTAAATTATGAAATTGCTAAATTGGGAATTGTATTTCAACCCAGAACAAGAAATGTGCTTGAACGGACACTAAATAACTCGCCCAGCTACAGCACTAAGGACAGATTTAGCGGGATATAAATTTGAGGCCTAGTATTTAGGCGCTGGGTGACAGGTATGGGTTTAGTGCCAGAATTAGACTTGGAAATACACAGTAGCGGGTGTGTGTGAAGTTATTCTGAATGACCCAATGTGCACCTTGAATATTATATACCCTTTTAGGGATAGATTTCAAATAGCTCTGATATAGCAGAAACCACTAAATTATGAAATTGCTAAATTGGGAATTGTATTTCAACCCAGAACAAGAAATGTGCTTGAACGGACACTAAATAACTCGCCCAGCTACAGCACTAAGGACAGATTTAGCGGGATATAAATTTGAGGCCTAGTATTTAGGCGCTGGGTGACAGGTATGGGTTTAGTGCCAGAATTAGACTTGGAAATACACAGTAGCGGGTGTGTGTGAAGTTATTCTGAATGACCCAATGTGCACCTTGAATATTATATACCCTTTTAGGGATAGATTTCAAATAGCTCTGATATAGCAGAAACCACTAAATTATGAAATTGCTAAATTGGGAATTGTATTTCAACCCAGAACAAGAAATGTGCTTGAACGGACACTAAATAACTCGCCCAGCTACAGCACTAAGGACAGATTTAGCGGGATATAAATTTGAGGCCTAGTATTTAGGCGCTGGGTGACAGGTATGGGTTTAGTGCCAGAATTAGACTTGGAAATACACAGTAGCGGGTGTGTGTGAAGTTATTCTGAATGACCCAATGTGCACCTTGAATATTATATACCCTTTTAGGGATAGATTTCAAATAGCTCTGATATAGCAGAAACCACTAAATTATGAAATTGCTAAATTGGGAATTGTATTTCAACCCAGAACAAGAAATGTGCTTGAACGGACACTAAATAACTCGCCCAGCTACAGCACTAAGGACAGATTTAGCGGGATATAAATTTGAGGCCTAGTATTTAGGCGCTGGGTGACAGGTATGGGTTTAGTGCCAGAATTAGACTTGGAAATACACAGTAGCGGGTGTGTGTGAAGTTATTCTGAATGACCCAATGTGCACCTTGAATATTATATACCCTTTTAGGGATAGATTTCAAATAGCTCTGATATAGCAGAAACCACTAAATTATGAAATTGCTAAATTGGGAATTGTATTTCAACCCAGAACAAGAAATGTGCTTGAACGGACACTAAATAACTCGCCCAGCTACAGCACTAAGGACAGATTTAGCGGGATATAAATTTGAGGCCTAGTATTTAGGCGCTGGGTGACAGGTATGGGTTTAGTGCCAGAATTAGACTTGGAAATACACAGTAGCGGGTGTGTGTGAAGTTATTCTGAATGACCCAATGTGCACCTTGAATATTATATACCCTTTTAGGGATAGATTTCAAATAGCTCTGATATAGCAGAAACCACTAAATTATGAAATTGCTAAATTGGGAATTGTATTTCAACCCAGAACAAGAAATGTGCTTGAACGGACACTAAATAACTCGCCCAGCTACAGCACTAGGGACAGATTTAGCTGGATATAAATTTGAGGCCTAGTATTTAGGCGCTGCGTGACAGGTATGGGTTTAGTGACAGAATTAGACTTGGAAATACACAGTAGCGGGTGTGTGTGAAGTTATTCTGAATGACCCAATGTGCACCTTGAATATTATATACCCTTTTAGGGATAGATTTCAAATAGCTCTGATATAGCAGAAACCACTAAATTATGAAATTGCTAAATTGGGAATTGTATTTCAACCCAGAACAAGAAATGTGCTTGAACGGACACTAAATAACTCGCCCAGCTACAGCACTAGGGACAGATTTAGCTGGATATAAATTTGAGGCCTAGTATTTAGGCGCTGGGTGACCGGTATGGATTTAGTGACAGAATTAGACTGGGATATGGCCAAAAAATAAACAGACTATTGCTGGTTAAATGCACTTGGTGTGACAGCTTCACCCTGATGTAGGCTTTAGCCAAAAAACAACCACACCATTGAGGGTTAAATGCACTTGGTGACAGGCGCAGCTTGCCCCTGATTTAGTATATGGCCAAAAAATGAACAGACTATTGCTGGTTAAATGCACTTGGTGTGACAGCTTCACCCTGATGTAGGCTTTAGCCAAAAAACAACCACACCATTGAGGGTTAAATGCACTTGGTGACAGGCGCAGCTTGCCCCTGATTTTGTATATGGCCAAAAAATGAACAGACTATTGCTGGTTAAATGCACTTGGTGTGACAGCTTCACCCTGATGTAGGCTTTAGCCAAAAAACAACCACACCATTGAGGGTTAAATGCACTTGGTCGCAGCTTGTGCTGGCGCACCACAAGACACAAAATGGCCGCCGATCACCCCAGAAAAATGTGACTGACAAACGGTCTGTGCAGCCTAAAAACAGTGAGCAATTGAGGATCAGCAGCTCAATGATCCACAGCTGCAGATCGATCAGTTAATCAAGTCCTTTGGAGGAGTTAATCTGCCTAATCTCGCCCTACTGTCGCAGCCGCAACCTCTCCCTACGCTAATCAGAGCAGAGTGACGGGCGGCGCTATGTGACTCCAGCTTAAATAGAGGCTGGGTCACATGGTGCTCTGGCCAATCACAGCCATGCCAATAGTAGGCATGGCTGTGATGGCCTCTTGGGGCAAGTAGTATGACGCTTGTTGATTGGCTGCTTTGCAGCCTTTCAAAAAGCGCCAAGAAAGCGTCACAAAAGCGCGAAGAAAGCGACGAACACCGAACCCGAACCCGGACTTTTACGAAAATGTCCGGGTTCGGGTCCGTGTCACGGACACCCCAAAATTCGGTACGAACCCGAACTATACAGTTCGAGTTCGCTCATCCCTATTCAGCAGCAGTTCCAGGAAGGTGAAGAAACAATCTTCTAGCCAAACTGGACAGGCCGTCCAAACATACAAAATCTGGGGAAGCATAACCATTTTTAATAATGCAATTCTGTCCACCTGTCCTATCGGTAGCTTCTGCCATACACTTATTTTACTTTTGCATCTAGTCAGCAAAGGAGAGATGTTCAATTCAATTCAAAAGATTCCATGGGTTTTAATACCCTAATTCCTACTGAATTCGGTAGGATTACCTGATCAAGCGGTAACAGTACTGATTTGGCCCAGTTGATTTAATATCCCGAGATATCACTAAACTTATTTATCAATTCCATAAGATAGGACAGCTGAGATGCTGGGTTCTCCAAGAAAATCAGTATATCATCTGCGTACATACTTATCTTGTCGGAGGTCCCCTTCATGCCAAAGCCCTTGATCCCTTTGTCAGATCTAATTCTAGCTGCCAGACGTTCTTTAAATAGGGCAAAGAATAATGGGGAGAGTGGACATCCCTGTCTTGTTCCTCTATGCAGCTCTATTTGCTCGAACCATACTCCATTAATGTTTATTCTAGCTTTTGGATTATTATATAAAATCTGGACCCATTTAATAAAATGTTGCCCCAGATTCATCCTATGCATTACTTTCCAGAGGTATTCCCACTCCACCCTGTCTTTTCCCACCTTTAATGTGACCTATAAACTGTACAACTCAATTGAAAAACAAACTGAAATCCTTTAGGTAGAGGGAAGAAAAAATATAAAAATAAAATAATATGGTTGCATAAGTGTTCATACCCTTAAACTAATACTTTGCTGAAGCACCTTTTGATTTTATTACAGCACTCAGTCTTTTTGGGTAGAATATCAGCATGGCACATTTTGACTTGGCAAGGTTTCCCCTCTCTTCTTTGCATAAACACTCCAAATCTTTCAGATTGCGAGGGCACCTCCTGTGCACAGCCCTCTTCAGATCACCCCGCAGATTTTCAATCAGATTCAGGTCTGGGCTCTGGCTGGGCCATTCCAAAACTTTATTCTTCTTCTGGTGAAGCCATTCCTTTGTTGATTTGGATGTATGCTTTAGGTCGTTGTCATGCTGAAAGATGATGTTCCTCTTCATGTTCAGCTTTCTAGCAGAAGCCTGAAGGTTTTGTGCCAATATTGACTGGTATTTGGAACTGTATATAATTCCTTCTTAACAAAGGCCCCAGTTCCAGCTCAAGAAAAACAGCCCCGAAGCATGATGCTGCCACCACCATGCTTCACTGTGGGTATGGTGTTCTTTTGGTGATGTGCAGTGTTATTGCGCCAAACATATATTTTCGAATTATGTCCAAAAACTTCAACCTTGGCTTCATCAGACAATAACACCTTTTCCTACATGCTTTTGAGAGACTTCAGATGTGTTTTTGCAAAATGTAGCCTGGCTTGGATGTTTTTCTTCGTAAGAAAAGGCTTTCGTCTTGCCACTTTACCCCATAGCCTAGACATAAGAAGAATACGGGAGATTGTTGTCACATTTACCACACAGCTAGTGATGAGCGAGCAACAAAGTGTTTGTGTGTTCGGTCCGAACACATCGCGATATTCGTGCGCTCGGCCAAGCACCCGAGTATAATAAAAGTCAATGGGAGGCGACAAGGCACCCTCTGCTCGGATGAGGGGACCGTGCCTGGTTCATAGGAAAAGTTCTGAAAGTGAACACCTCTGAAATCGATCAGGAACAGCAGGGGGACCATGTCTGGATGCATCATGGACACAAATGTCGCTGCTGGGAACCATGTTGTCCGAATTGTATGCCACTTTTACAGACTGACAAAAAAAACTCTTTACATTATGGAACTGTACCACAATTACAAGCTGCTATCAGACTATTTTGGAATTCTATTGTATACCCCAAAAAAAGATCTAGGAAAAGTGGCACATACAATGAAAAAAAAGGAATACAACTGTAATTCCTCCAGGCCCCAAATGTGAAAGGGTCTAATATCTCCTGAAAAGGCATCTGCAAAGGAGAGAGGAGAAAATGGAGTCAAGCCTGACATATAAAAAAAAAAAAAAACATTGACATTTCTACTCCTGTGCCACTATATAAAAAACAGAATCCTGAAAAAAACACATGCGTGAAAGATTCACCACTGAAGGAAACCAAATTATGTTTCCTTCCAAGTCGGAAACATAGAAAATAATATACCATGTCTGCTGACCCCCAAAAAAATTGTAGGTGAGGGCCTGCAGGTGAGCAGACTATATGAAACATTGGAGGTGAGGGCCTACAGCTGAGCAGACTGTATAAAACATCGGAGGTGAGAGCCTACAGGTGAGCAAACCCCATCAAACATTGTAGTGAGGGCCTACAGCTGAGCAGACGTATGAAACATTGGAGGTGAGGGCGTACAGCTGACCAGACCGTATGAAACATTAGGAGCAAGGGCCTGCTGATCTAAACACCTAATAAGTTAATTGACCCAGTCAGCACAGGCTACCAAGAAGGAATGACCAATTTCTAATTGTAATGTTCCTTTGGGTTCCAGAGAACAGCACATAGTAGAGTTAGCGCAGTGAATGGTGGTCAGCACAGGCTACCAAGAAAGAATGACCAATTTCTAATTTTAATGTTCCTTTGGGTTCCAGAAAGCGTCACATAGCAGAGTTAACGCATGGAATGGCGGTCAGCATTTGTTGCCTTGTTACATTATGGAACTGTACCACAATTAGAAGCTGCTATCAGACTATCTTGGAATTCTATTGTATACCCCAAAAAAAGATCTAGGGAAAGTGGCACATGCAATAAAAAAAAGGAATACAATTGTAATTCTTCCAGGCCCTAAATGTGAAAGGGTCTAATATCTCCTGAAAAGGCATCTGCAAAGGAGAGAGGAGAAAATGGAGTCAAGCCTGACATATTTTTTTAAAAATTGACATTTTTACTCCTGTGCCACTATATAAAAACCAGAATCCTGTAAAAAACACATGCGTGAAAGATTCACCACTGAAGGAAACCAAATTATGTTTCCTTCCAAGTCTGAAACATATAAAATAATATACATTGACAGCTGACCCCCAAAAAATTGTAGATGAGGGCCTACAGCTGAGCAGACGTATGAAACATTGTAGGTGAGGGCCTACAGCTGAGCAGTCGTATGAAACATTGGAGGTGAGGGCCTACAGCTGAGCATACCGTATGAAACATTGGAGTGAGGGCCTACAGCTGAGAAGACCATATGAAACATTGGAGGTGAGAGCCTACAGCTGAGCAGACCGTATGAAACATTGGAATGAGGGCCTACAGCTGAGCAGACCGTATGAAACATTGGAGGTGAGAGCCTACAGCTGAGCAGACGTATGAAACATTGGAGGTGAGGGCATACAGCTGAGCAGACCGTATGAAGCATTGTAGTGAGGGTCTACAGGTGAGCAAACCCCATAAAACATTGGAGGTGAGGGCCTACAGCTGAGCAGACTGTATGAAACATTGTAGCAAGAGCCTACAGATGAGCATACCATATGAAACATTGGAGTGAGGGCCTACAGCTGAGCATACAGTATGAAACATTGGAGTGGGGGTCTACAGCTGAGTAGACCGTATGAAACATTGGAGTGAGGGCCTACAGCTGAGCATACCGTATGAAACATTGGAGTGAGGGCCTACAGCTGAGCAGACCGTATGAAACATTGGAGTGAGGGCATATACTGTATACTGTATGGAACAGGAGGAGGAGGATGAGTAAACAAGATTCAAACATATACCCTTTTTTGGAGGTGAAAAGGGTGCATCTGAATTTTGTGTATTGAGTACATTGTAAAGCATTCATTTAAATTGCGTGTTTGTTCCTAATTAGCTCAGCGTTCCTCTGGTGGAGTGGAGAAGTCAGGGGCAATCCAGGCCTTGTTCATTTTTATCTGAGTCAACCTGTCAGCATTGCCAGTGGACAAGCAGATACGCTTATCTGTTATGATGCCACCAGCAGCACTAAATACACGCTCAGACAAAACGCTGGTGGCAGCTCAGGCCAACACCTCCAAGGCGTAGAGCGCAAGTTCGTGCCACGTGTCCAGCTTGGACACCCAGTATTTGTAAGGCACTGAGGGATTATTTAGGACGCTGACACGGTCTGCTATGTATTCCTTCACCATTTTCAACAACTTGTCCCTCCTTGTACCACTAGGCCGTGCTTCAGGGTGTGGTTGCTGGCGGGGTGTCATGAAAGTGTCCCATGCCTTGGAGAATGTTGCCCTGCCTTTGTTGGAACTGCTGTATGTTCCCATTGTCTCCCTTCCCCGGTTGCCTAAGGAGGTACGGATTCTGCCGCCAGCGTTGTCAGATGGAAAACGCCAGAGCAATTTCTCAAAAAGTACCTTCTGGTATTGCACCATTTTACTCATCCTCTCCACCAGAGGAATGAGAGATGACAAGTTTTCTTTGTAGCGGGGGTCGAGAAGGGTGAACACGCAGTAATCCGTGTTATTTAAAATGCATATAACGTGAGGGTCGCGGGTAGGGCAGCCTAGCATAAATTCAGCCATGTGTGCCAGAGTACCAACAGGCAACATGTCGACATCAGGATGACTCTCCATCTCTTCTTCCTCCTCCTCCTCCTCATGGGCCCATCCACGCTGAACAGATGGAATTCAAGTTCCATGGGTACTAGCCTCAGTAGCAGAGGCAACAGTCTCCATCTCTTCCTCCTCCTCCTCTTCACTGTCCAATTCGTGCTGAGAAAACGAACTGAGGGTGGTCTTGGTATCACCCTGTGAGATGTCCTCCCCCAGTTCCTCATCTGCCAGATTCAGAGCGTCGTCCTTAATTGTGAGCAGCGATTGTTTGAGTAGACACAGCAGTGGGATGGTTACGCTGATAATAGCGTTGTCACCACTAACCATCTGTGTGGATTCTTCAAAGTTTTTTAAAACCTCACACAGGTCTGACATCAATGCCCACTCCTCGCTTGTGAATAGTGGCAGTTGACTTGAAAGGCAACAACCATGTTGCAGCTGGTATTCCACAACTGCCCTCTGCTGCTCACAAAGCATGGCCAACATGAAGAACGTAGAGTTCCAGCACGTGGTCACGTTGCACAACAGTCGGTGAGCTGGAACCCGCAAGCACTGCTGCGGCATTGACAGGCCGGCTGAAGCTGTGGACAACTTGCGGAAATGGGCACACATGCGGCACGCCTTCACTAGTAGCTCTGGCAAATTGGGGTATGTTTTGATAAACCGCTGAACCGCTAAGTTTAAGACGCGGGCTAGGCATGGGATGTGTGTCAGGTTGCCATGATCCAAAGCCGCCACCAAGGTACGGCCATTGTCAGACACAACCATGCCTGGTTGTAGGTTGAGTGGAGAGAGCCACAGCTCGGTCTGGTCCCTTATACCCTGCCAAAGCTCTGCGGCGGTGTGCTGTTTGTCCCCTAAGCAGATTAGCTTCAGCATGGCCTGTTGACGCTTACCGACAGCAGTGCTACACTGCCTCCAGCTAGCGACTGAAGGCTGATGGCTGCTGGAGGTGGAAGTGTAGGAGGATGAGGCAGAAGAGGAGGAGAATTGGGGGTTAGAGCCAGTAACATAGCTGGTTGCGGAAACCCTGATGGGCGTTGGTAGCACCTGTGCCATCCCAGGGTACAAGTCACTCCCGGCCTCCACCACATTCACCCAGTGTGCGGTCAGGGAAATGTAGCATCCCTGGCCACTAGCACTTGTCCATGTTCCGTGGTTAAGTGGACCTTCCCTGTAACTGCATTGGTCAGGGCACGGGTGATGTTCTGGGACACATGCTGGTGTAAGGTGGGCACTGCACACCGTGAAAAATAGTGTCGGCTGGGGACTGGGTACCAAGGGACCGCGGCCGACATCAAGCTGCGGAAGGCCTCAGTGTCCACAAGCCTATATGGCAACATTTCAAGGGCCAGTGCTATGGCCTGTGGGTGGGTGGGTATTTGCTCTTGCGTTCAAATGACTGTGGTATGGACATTTGGATGCTGCACTGGGACAGGGAAGTGGATGTTGTTGCTGCTGGTTCATTCGAAGGTATAGGTGCAGGGAGAGAGGCATCCAGGCCTGCGTCTTTGACAGGGGATTGGACAGCACGTAACACAGGGGAAGAGGAGGCAGTGGTGTGACCTGCAGACCTAGATTGTGGACCCTGGCGTTCGGCCCACTTAGTAGGGTGCTTGAATGCCATGTGGCGGATCATGCTGGTGGTGGTGAGGTTGCTAGTGTTCATGCCTTGGCTCATTTTGGTACGGCACAGGTTGCAAACTACCACTCTTTTGTTCTCTGCACTTTCCTCAAAAAAGCACAATACTGCCGAACACCTACCTCTTGCTAAGGTTGATTTATCTAATCTAATAGTGAAGCTGAAAAGAGCTACTGGGAATATCCGAATGTGGGATCACTCGTTTGGCAGGCCTTTCCATGGTGGGAGGAAGGATGATCTGAGCGAGGAGTTGGCTGACCAGACTTGGCTACAGAGACTGGACTTGGGGGAAGAGAGGGTGGTGCTTAGTCGACTGGAAGCATTATCGTCAGCCAGCCAACCGACCAACTTTTCGCACTGGTCTAACTTGGACAGTGTTGCCTAGCTAAGTTGGACATGAAGCTGGATACGGTTTTATGACTTTTTTTTTGTGCACTGGCAGCAGGCACAGTTTCATTGCGCCCAGTGCCACGACCTCTGCCTGAACCATCAGCATAACGCCCACTTCCCTGTCCCTTAGTGCTGGCCTTCTTCATATTTATGTATTTTTTACTGGTTGTGACGCTGTTTTTTTTTTACTGTCCACAAAAGATAGTTTTCAGATACAGGGCAGTATATGACACAGAAAAGCACAGATTTTGGACAGTATTTTAGCCACAGATTATTGTAATCTGCAGTAAAGACACTGTTTTATAATGTTGTTTATATTTATGACTATATTATTCCCAATATATGGGATTGAACACTCAGATGGTATAGAAATGCAATGTGCTGCGATAAACGGTTTCTACCGCAGACAACAAAACTGTGTGCAGATTCAGTGAAATTTGTATATATATTGATTTTCACTTTTTCCCAATATATGGCATTGCAGCACTCAGATGGTATAGAAATGCAATGTACTGCGATACGCAGACAACAAAACTGTGTGCAGATTCAGTGAAATTTGTATATATATTGATTTTCACTTTTTCCCCAATATATGGCATTGAAGCACTCAGATGGTATAGAAATGCAATGTACTGCGATACGCAGACAACAAAACTGTGTGCAGATTCTGTGAAATTAGTATATGTATTGATTTTAACTTTTCCCAAAATATGGGATTGAACACTCAGATGTTATAGAAATGCAATGCGCTGCGATAAACCGTTTCTACCGCAGACAACAAAACTGTGCTGATTTAGTGAAATTTGTATTTATATAGATTTTTGCTTTATCCCAATATAAGGGACTGAAGCACTCAGACGGTATAGAAATGCAATGCGCTGTGATAAACGGTTTCTACCGCAGAGAACAAAACTGTTGCAGATTCAGTAAAATTTGCAAATATATATTGATTTTCAATTTTTCCCAATATATGGGATTGAAGCACTCACATGGTATAGAAGTGCAATGTGCTGCGATAAACGATTTCTGCCGCAGACAAAAAAAACTGGGTGCTGTTTTACTGATATTCTTCCTATCTATGTCCCTGATACACAGAAGGTATTGCACAGATGTCTGAAGTCACTGCAGACACCTTCTATTAAGATAGCCTATGAAGCGATTTTCTTTGTAAATTAAAACAAACAAAAAGGTGCAAATTTGCACTTTAAATTGCTGCCAACACACACAGTAGTCCTTAAAAGAACTTTTGGGTCTTTGAAATGTCTTTAACCACTTCAGCTCCCCTAGCTTAAACCCCCTTAATGACCAGACCACTTTTTACAATTCTGCACTACACTACTTTCACGGTTTATTGCTCGGTCATACAACTTACCACCTAAATGAATTTTGCCTCCTTTTCTTCTCACTAATAGCGCTTTCATTTGGTGGTATTTGATTGCTACTGAAATTTTAACTTTTTTTGATATTAATCAAAATTGACCAAAATTTTTGCAAAAAAATGTCATTTTTCACTTTCTGTTGTAAAATTAAAAATAAATAAAAAATAAAACTCCATTTCTATATAAATTTTTCTCAAAAATTATTGTTCTACATGTCTTTGATTAAAAAATTGCAATAACTGTATATTCATTGGTTTGGGTAATAAGCGTTTACAAACTATGGTGCAAAAAAAATTAATTTACGCACTTTTCCCATTGTTTTATACAAAGTTGGCATTTGACCAAGATATTTCTCTCACCCAGCATGGGTATATGTAAAATGACACCCCAAAACACATTCCCCAACTTCTCCTGAGTACGGCGATATCACATGTGTGACACTTTTTTGCAGCCTAGGTGGGCAAAGGGGCCCACATTCCAAAGAGCACCTTTCGGATTTCACAGGCCATTTTTTACAGATTTTGTTTTTAAACTACTTTGCACGTATTTGGGCCCCTAAAATGCCAGGGCAGTATAACTACCCCACAAGTGACCCCATTTTGGAAAGAAGACACCCCAAGGTATTTCATGATGGGCATAGTGAGTTCATGGAAGTTTTTATTTTTTGTCACAAGTTAGTGGAATATGAGACTTTGTAAGGAAAAAAAAAGAAGAAAAAAATCATTTTCCGCTAACTTGTGACAAAAATTAAAAAGTTCTATGAACTCACTATGCCCATCAGCGAATACCTTAGGGTGTCTACTTTCCGAAATGGGGTCATTTGTGGGGTTTTTCTACTGTCTGGGCATTGTAGAACCTCAAGAAACATGACAGGTGCTCAGAAAGTCAGAGCTGCTTCAAAAAACGGAAATTCACATTTTTGTACCATAGTTTGTAAACGCTATAACTTTTACCCACACCATTTTTTTTTACCCAAACATATTTTTTTTAATCAAAGACATGTAGAACAATAAATTTAGCGAAAAATTTATATATGGATGTCGTTTTTTTTGAAAAATTTTACAACTGAAAGTGAAAAATTTCTTTTTTTGCAAAAATTTTGTTAAATTTCAATTAATAACAAAAAAAGTTAAAATGTCAGCAGCAATGAAATACCACCAAATGAAAGCTCTATTAGTGAAAAGAAAAGGAGGTAAAATTCATTTGGGTGGTAAGTTGACCGAGCAATAAACTGTGAAAGTAGTGTAGTGCAGAATTTTAAAAAGTGGTCTGGTCATTAAGGGTGTTTAAGCTAGGGGGGCTGAGGTGGTTAATGCAGTTATCTGCTTATCTATACACAGAGGTGATATCATTATAGGCAGGACTGGAATGACAGATAACACAGGATCCACCATTCACAGTAGGTTAGTGTCAGAGCTGATTTACTTTTTCCTTGTACAATAACCTCTGCATAGGTCACAGAGCATGCCTAGAAAACTCTCCTATACAAGTCAATGTGTCTATGGACCATGGGGCTGCCGTAAAGCAATTATCCTAATCCTTTATAAATGCTAAGAACAGCTTAGACAAGAAATTGAATCAGGAAATGTAATAAATAAATTTGTAATCAGAAAATAAAAACAGATTAGAAAAAAAAAAGATAAGTGCTGCTATCTGGTTTTAACTGGCAGATACATTTTTTTAGGGACACATTTCCTTTAACCATTAAGAAACTATAGTCCCAAGCAGCATGACATTTTTTAATCTTTGCAATATATTAACATTATGTCTATGTAGAAATACATTATTGAAATGTACTGTATGAATAATGTCAAATAATGTTAATTGCATAAAATGTACATTATGTCCAATAAACGGACTTAGATAAAGATAAGTAGGTTTATCCAGAGATATTACTTTAGCCTGAAGTAGAAAGCATATTGAATGGTAGGAACATTATAGTTAGCTAACTAAAATAAGTAATGAAAATGTTCAGTACAAGATGTTCAGTGAAAGGTTTGCTTGTAGCTTCCAGCAGTAAGCATCCAGCGAGTACAATGTAAATTAAAGAGGAAAATAAAGTTGCCCACATGTGCTAATGTGGCTGCACCTAGATTTTGGCTTACCTTGTAGAACAATGTGGGGCAATTTGGCACAATTTGGCACATCTAAGTTTAGAGAAATTAGCCATGCTTAGCCCAACATGTATTTGCTGCTCTATCAAAATATCATATGATGTACCCTGTCAGGTAAAAACTGCTAAAAAAACCCATAAAAACCGTGCCCAAAAATATTTTTTTGTCACCATACATCACAAAAAAGTGTAATACCAAACGATCAAAAAGTAGTATGTACCTTAAAATAGTACCCAAAAACTGAGCCCCTACATAAGATGATCGCCCAAAAAAATAATAATAAAAAGGAGACACAAAAACATGATAAAAAAAAGCTTTATTATGTAAAACTGAAACAAAATAAAAGTGAAAGTATACATATATAATATTGTCGCCTCCATAACAACATGCTCTATAAAAATAGCACATGATCTAACCTTTCAGGTGAACGCCGTAAAAAACAAAAAATAAAAACTGTGCTGGAAGCTACAAGCAAACCTTTCACTGAACATCTTGTACTGAACATTTTCATTACTTATTTTAGTTAGCTAACTATAGTAACATAGTAACATAGTACATAAGGCCAAAAAAAGACAATTGTCCATCCAGTTCGGCCTGTCATCCTGCAAGTTGATCCAGAGGAAGGCAAAAGAAAAACCCTGTGAGGTAGAAGCCAATTTTCCCCACTTTAGGGGAATAAAAAATTCCTTCCCGACTCCAATCAGAATAACTCCCTGGATCAACGACCCCTCTCTAGTAGCTATAGCCTGTAATATTATTACACTCCAGAAATACCTCCAGGCCCCTCTTGAATCCCTTTATTGTACTCATCATCATCACCACCTCCTCAGGCAGAGAGTTCCATAGTCTCGCTGCTCTTACCGTAAAGAATCCTCTTCTGTGTTTGTGTACAAACCTTTTTTCCTCCAGACGCAGAGGATGTCCCCTCGTCACAGTCACAGTCCTGGGGATAAATAGATGATGGGATAGATCTCTGTACTGACCCCATATATATTTATACATATTAATTAGATCTCCCCTCAGTCGTCTTTTTTCTAAAGTGAATAACCCTCATTTTCATAATCTTTCAGCGTATTGTTGTTGCCCCATTCCAGTTATTACTTTAGTTACCCTACTCTGGACCCTCTCCAGCTCTGCCTGCCTTGTGGAGCCCAGAACTGTACACAGTACTCCATGTGTGGTCTGACTAGCGATTTGTAAAGTGGTAGGACTATGTTCTTATCACGGGCATATAGGCCCCTTTTGATGCAACCCATTATCTTATTGGCCTTGGCAGCAGCTGCCTGACACTGGTTTTTGCAGCTAAGTTTGCTGTTTATTAAAATTCCTAGATCCTTTTCCATGTCAGTGTTACCAAGTGTATTACCATTTAGTATGTATGGGTGACTTGCATTATTCCTTCCCATGTGCATAGCTTTACATTTGTCAGTGTTAAACCTCATCTGCCACTTATCTGCCCAAGCCTCCAATCTATGAATGTTCCTACCATTCATTATGCTTTCTACTTCAGGCTAAAGTAATATCTCTGGATAAACCTGTGTGTTACAGGGTTGCCATCCCGATTTTCCTGTTTCTGGACAACTTATCCCAAAATCACTGATAGCCATGATTTTTTACAGACAAATTGGAAAACCAGAATGATAAAGATTATAAGTAATGCATGTCTATAGTGCTATATACTGATAAGAACTCATTACTAGCATTTACTGTGAACTGTAAAATGATGAGAAATACCATCAAAATAAGCTAATCAAGTACCACCCACCTCTGGACGGTTGCTAATTCTGGTATGTTATTACCCTGATATTTCTCAGGACTTTGTATAATACATTTGAGGGATGCAAGTGGCTTTATCTGGTCTCCCTTTTCTACACTCTCCACATTATTACAATCATGATAATTGTCACTTTAGAAAACCTTGCTCAAACAATTTCACTTGCATAGCTCTCCTTACTCTCCGACATCCCAAACCATTAGAAATTGAACCCTTTGTAGTCTTATATATTTGAATAACTTTCTTTTTCATCTGCTCCTACTCATTTATTTTGATCACGACATAGTGTGTTGCTTGTTGAGATGCTTTCCCCTAAAATAAATCACTTTATTGGAAAGGACTTGCTCTATTCACACTTTGAGGATTAAGTCAGTATTCAAACAGTAGTTTGAAGCCAAACAGAGAAGTGGATGCAAAAAGTGAGGTGTTTATGATCATAAGTCTATTATATTTCCCCTTTGTGTAGGATTCAGTCCTGACTCTGGCTTACACATACTGTACATCAGTTATCTCCAAACTGCAACTCCCATCATGCTTTGATAGCTGCAAGCCAAAAGTTAGAGAACATTGCTGTACATAGATGAAAAAAATGTGTGAATGAGGCCTTATGCCCAACAGGGCTGGCAGTAACTGTGCATCTAGTCTAGCTGAATCAATTGATTGTTCAATGCGCATTTAGTATTACAATCATGTTCTCCATTCAGGGATCACCATTCCTGACAATTCCTATTAGGTCATATGGACATCAAAGAAGGCATACCGGATAGGGACCATTCTATCTGAGAGAGATCATACAGTTACTAACAAGCAGTGTTTATCGCCCTTTTGGAGACAGTGTATCCATGCATTACATGCAATTGAATTGCCACATTATTCTACAGTTCCTCTGTGAGGGAAAGAAGTAGCCAAAGGCATATCTTTCCTAGGTAGAATTACCTGTCTCAGGTGTCATTTGCTTGTTCTCTATTAGGCTTGAGTAAATCAAGCTTGGGATCATAGATCTCAAGTCAATTCGTTCAAACACTTTGTTTTAATTCTGTCCGTAGACCTATCTCCATACAGCATTAAAATGTATTGTCTCCGTGGAGCCAAATTTAGTTTCTCTCAAAGTCACACTTCATTTGGTGAATGAATTCGGTAATCATTTCTGCATCTTTAAAAACATTTAAAATTCTGAATCCGAAATCGGGTTTGGCACCACCTGGTACCTTAGTATCAAACCCAATTTCAGATTGCTATTTTGAAATGATTTTAAAGATGCAGAAATGATTACCTCGACTTCATTGCGCGACTTTGGATGAAACTAATTTTGCCTCCACCGAGACAATACATTTTAACCCTATACGGAGACAGGTCTCAAGACAGCATTGAAACAAAGTGTTTGAACGAATCAAATTCAGATCTATGATCCGAAGTTTTATTCGCTCAACACTATAAAACGAGTGTAAGTAAGGGTCTTCTGTTTTTCATCAAATTTTGACTGATGATTTTACATTGTACAAATTTTTAATTCCCAAGAAATGTATGACTATTGGCACTTAATGGAACTGTAGCAGGATAAAAGCAACTACTTGTCAAAGAATGCAAAATAACCTTCTTCTTCTAGATTGTTACATTATCTTGGAATTGGTATTTCATGCATTAGCAATAACCATCAATGGCCTTGACAGACTATGAATTTAAGCGAAAACGATGGACTTGCATTTTTCAAGTATGCTATATTGTTGCCTTGATAATAGAGTCATCTCCAATAAAATGAGCTGCCAGCAAGCATCTATTTTTATTGTTTGTGATGTTGTATGCACCTTTGCTATTTCTTATGGCACATTTTAAAATGCAATGTGCACCTTGCTTACAGAATACATGCAAACCGAGAAAGCCAAATGCAAATACTAGCACATCTATTTGAATGCAAATTGGCAAGTAAGTTAGTTTGGCCAGAGGGTCATTGTATTTTCTCATCACTGGCATTTATAATACCTTATTTGTTTCACCAAATAACTTGAATGAAGATACAATACTCTAAGGGAATTTAGCTTTATTCCTTCAATCTAGGGGGAATGTAAAAGTGTTCTATCTACTCAAGTTAACACATTAAATGTAAGCATGGCTGTGATTTGATATTGACCCTGAATAACAAAGCTATATTTTCATTTAAATTGTTCGGATAATGAATTTTGTCATTTATAGCTACTTAAACACCAAGTGCTTTGTACACTGTAATGATCCACAAAAGAAAGTCTAGTAAAAAATGTGTGAAAAAAATATTTCCCCAGCACTGGCTGTTGCATGCCTGATTATGTTTTCTATAAATTTTATTCAAGGCAAGAACAACAGGGAAATAGTCAAAAACTCATTGAAATGAAGGATTAAAGTAGAAAGAAATGAAATAGCAGCACTTAGGCATGATAAATCCTTTACACTGACGGTCATGTTTGATAGTTGGATTTGTTTTCTAATTCCATCTGGACTCTTAGTCTGTTGAGATAATAGCATTCTGCATTATGGGGTAATATTTTAGTCACCTCTCTTATGAATCAAATGTCCCGTCAGATGTGATTGACCAGAATAGCGCTGAATATGTTTTCAACTAGACATATATTTTCATGATTTTGCTTTTTATGATAGACTGCTATATGCCATTACAATATATAGGTGGTTTCATAGAAGACTGGCAAGTGGACCATAGTTTTCCAATCTAAGACAGAAGGAAGTTAATCGATTTTAATATAAATGCACAATCCCTGCTCATACACTGGCTAAATGTGTCTAGAATTGGTTTATTTAGAGTGACTTATGGAACCAATTATGTTTTAGACTCGAAAATTGTAAAGTGAAGAAATGTTGCACGTATTCTAAATTGCAGTTTTCCATTTCAATACATTCTCACCATCATTTTAGAATATATTATGGCTGCTTTGAATCTTGGTGCAAATACCCATTAACTATTCTCTGTAACAAGTCTTATAGTTTTAACATGTTGTGAAACGAATTATAATCTAGAAGTCATCATTACAGGGTAAACTTACTGGATGGTCAGTAATTAGAGTTCTGTATGTAGTTTTTATTTTTATTTTTGCTCATAAAAAAGTTTAAATTATCTTGACTAAATTCCATAATCTCATAACCCTTTTCCCCTAGATTATAAGCTCTTGTGAGCAGAGACCTCATTCCTCTTGTTCCAATTATTGACTTGTCTGTTGTTATATTATTTATCACTGTTTGTACATGAACCCCTGAATTGTAAAGTGCTGCATAATATGTTGGTGTTATATAAATAAAGATGATGATGATGATTAATATTATGATTATTATTGTTATTATTAACCCTTAGAGCACCCTGCGATTTTCCATTTTTGTGCTTTTTTTTTCACTCCTCGCCTTCCCATAGTCCTAACTTTTGTATTTTTTCGTTCACATAGCCTTATGAGGGCTTATTTTTTGTGGGACAAGTTGTACTTTCTAATGACACCATTTACGTTGCATACAATGTAGTGGGAAGTGGAAAAAATAATCCAAATGGGGAACAATTTGGATTTTTTTTATTTTGACAAAGGTTTAAAAAAATTTTACACCGTACACTATGCGGTAAAATGTACCTGTTATCTTCATTCTCCAGGTCAGTACGGTTACAACGATACCATACTTGTATAATTTTTCTTGCATTTAAAAAAATAAATAATTTATCACCATATTTTGACCCCTCTAACTTTTTTGTAGTTATGTGTACGGGGCTGTGTGTGCAAAGTGTGTGCTACTTTTTGATCACTTTTTATAAAAAAAAATTGTTGGGGACTTGAAGTGACAAAAAATGGTGAATTGGCAGTTTTTATTTATTTTTCCCGTTATGCCATTTGCCTTATTCCATTAATATTGTTTTATTTTAATTATATGGGCATTTTCGCATGCGGTGATGCCTATGATGTTTTTTTATTTTTATTGATTAAGTATTTTTATTTAAAGGAAAGGAAAGTGATTTCAACTTTTATATATATATATATTTTAACCCCTTAGTGCTATATGACATGTACATTCGTCATCGAGCACTGCTACTTGGTGCTCCATGACAAGTATACACGTTATGGCATTAAACTGTCCCCATTTCTGCATATATGGTGACAGTGCTGAGACCCTGGCTGTTAAACATAGCCAGGAATCTGAGCTAACCAGCCCGGGACCAATGAGTCCCGGGCCGGTCCGTGACTGTGGGGATCATAAACTTGTTAAATATATATATATATATATATATATATATAATATTTTATTACTCCCCCCCCCTCCGCAGTTCCTGATGTGTCCCCTCCCTAATTTCAGAATGGCCGAGTACGATCGCCCGCCCCCCTTCCTTCCTCCATTATCAGGATGGCCCAGCCATTAGCAGAGTGTCAGCATACAGCTAACACTCTGCTTGAAATAACCGACATCGGTGCTGGCACCGATGTCAGCCGTTTAACCCCTTCTATGCTGCTTTCCATAGGGACCGCTCTATGGAAGGGGTTAAGAGATGGAGGGAGCTCCCTCCCTCCCACATCCGGCCGTTGCGCTGTTGTGCGCTGGTTACCATGGCAATCAGACACCTTCACAGGCTTCCGGCTTGCCATGGTATAGCTGATCAGGCTCCTGCTAAAGGCAGGGGCCTGATCAGCCTAACTGTGAATGACAATACACTGCAGTACACTATCGAGTGTACTGCAGTGTATTGTAAACCATCAAACCCACTGGATCGTTAAGAATATGTCTTCTTATAGCCACATATTTATAATTGATTAAAAATCAAATAAAATACACTACACTTGTTTAGTATCATCGCGTCCATAACGACCTGATCTATAAAAGGATCATGTTACTTTTCCCGCATGGTGATCGCCATAAAAAAAAAGAGAAAAACTATGATGGAATTTTAATTTTTCCCACCTCACTTCCCAAAAGAATGTATTAAAAGTGATCAAAAAAGTTGTATGTACCCCAAAAGAGTACCAATAAAACCTTCACCAAATACCAAAAAAAAGAGCCCCTACATGAGACAATCGCCCAAAAAATGAAAAGAATATGGCCTTCAGAAAATGAAGACAGAAAAACGTTTTTTTTTTCTAAAATGATATTATTGTGTAAAACTTAAATAAATAAGAAAAAGTAGACATATTAGGTATTGCTGTGTCCGTAACAACCTGTTCTACAAAAATATCACATGACCTAACATCTTAGGTGAACACCGTAAAAAAAAATGCCAAAAAAGCAATTTTTTGTCACCTTACATTACAAAAATTGTAACACCAAGCGATCAACAAGGCGTATGCTCACCAAAATAGTACCAATAAAACCATTGCCTTATCCTGCACAAAATGAGACCCTAGCTAAGACAATCGGTCAAAAAATAAGAAAACTATGACTCTTAGACAATGGAGACACAAGTGCCAAAAAAAACATTTTGTGTCACCTAACATCACATAAAGTGGTACACCAAGAGATCAAAAAGGCATATGCCCCCCAAAATAGTACCAATCAAACTGTCACCTAATCCCGCAAAAAATAAGACCCTACCTAAGACAATCAGCCAGAAAAAATAAAAATAAACTATGGCTATCAGACTATGGAGAAACTAAAACATTATTTTTATTGTTTCAAAAATGCTATTATTGTATACAAGTTAAATAAATAAGAAAAAATATACATATTAGGTATTGCCACGTCCGTAACTATCTTCTCTATAAAAATGTCACATGTGCCTAACCCCTCAGATGAACGCTGTAAAAATAAATAAATAAAAACTGTGCTAAGACAACCAATTTTTTGGTCACCTTGCCCCATAAGGTATAATAATGAATGACCAAAAAAACATATGTACCCAAAAATGGTACCAATAAAAACATCAACTCTTCCTGAGGATAGGTCATCAATATACATTGCTGCACAATCCCTTTAAGGCAAGGCTAAGTAGGAAGGAATATGTGACAACTTGGTGCACACAGGTGTTTACAGTAGCACCTGTGTGCACAAAGTTGTCACACATTCCTTCCTAGAAGTGCTAGGGGATAGCATCCCAAAGGTGAAACCATGTGCAGCAGAAAACTGGTGTAGTAGATTTCAGTTCCAGCTGGAGTAAGTTTCAGTTCTGTTTCAGTGTGTATGAGTTGACCAACATGCTCTACATTTATTAAAAGGCATGCACCCTTAATAATTGTGGCATATCTCATGCCAATGCAGAAAAAATTTTGGTTGTACACATCACTGATCGTAAAGTGTCATAGAACTTTCGAAAACCTTTTGATATGTCATAGTGACATATCAAAAGTTTAGAGGAGGGGCGTCTGAGGCCCCCACCGATCACTAGAATGAGGATAGAGAATCGCTCACATTCTCTCTCCCCGCCAAGAAAGACGTAATCGAGATGGGCCCATAGACTTTATATTTAACCTATCTCCTGCAGCAAAGAGAGAGAGTGTGCTATGCCAGTGCCTCTCTCTCTCTTCGTTCTGACAATCCGTGGTGCTCTTAGCACTCAGACCTTCACCAATCAAAAGCTTTGATAGGTTGTTATCAAATATCAAAAACTCACACTTCTAAGCTACTTTCACATCTAAGCAACCTTCTAAGCAACCTTTTTTTAATTGAGATCCATCAATGATTAAGGAGGACAAAACGGAACTGAATCGTACAGCGGTGCACCAGAATGTATTCCGTTTCATTGTGTTCTTATGACGCACACAAAAGCGATGCAAGCAGCGCTTTTTACAGCATCGTAGGATACTGAGCAAGATCGATCCGTCATGAAATACAATGTAAGTCGATGGTGCCAGATCTGTTTTTTCAACCATTTTAGAGATAATACAACCAGATCCATGACTGATCCAGCAAAAATGCAGATGTGAAAGTAGCCTTACAAATCTCCCTCATAGAGTTTGATTTAATACAACTGTCTAATAGAAAAATAGGCCTTGTTGCCAGCAGCAACCAATCAGAGTTCTGTTTTCATTTTTCAAGAGCAGTTCAAGAAATAACAGTTCTGATTAGCTGCTATGGATAACTAAGCCTGTTTTGCATTAGAGAGTTTTAAAAGAGTCCTGACAATCTACAGATTACATAAAGACAGCCTTGTGCCATACCAAGTATCCATTTCTATAAGATTTTGGGCACCATGCACATACCCCAAACACTAGTTCTTAGAGATGTCTAGCTGTATAGCGGCAACACCCACTAGGGAGTAGTGATGAGCGGCATAGGCAATATTCGAATTTGCAATATTTAGTGAATTTTTGGTCGAATATTTGCCATAAATTCGAGAATTCGTGATCTCTAGTCATTGTTTACTTGATTGCGAAAAATCGGCAATGTAATATATTCGCAATAAATTTGCAATAGATTTGTGATTAGAATATTCAACACTATTCGGGAAGACGAATATATAGCAATATATTATAAATATTCAAGAATTCTCAAAGTGGCGATATTCACAATTAAAATTCGCAATTTGAATATTCGCGATCAACACTACTAGGGAGCCCCTTCATCCCCATCATATAAAAGTCTTAGTATAAAGGACATAATTTGTATGGTTCACTACAGGTCCTTCTCAAAAAATTAACATATTGTGATAAAGTTCATTATTTTCTGTAATGTACTGATAAATATTAGACTTTCATATATTTTAGATTCATTACACATCAACTGAAGTAGTTCAAGCCTTTTATTGTTTTAATATTGATGATTTTGGCATACAGCTCATAAAAACCAAAATTTCCTATCTCAAATAATTAGCATATTTCATCCGACCAATAAAAGAAAAGTGTTTTTAATACAAAAAAAGTCAACCTTCAAATAATTATGTTCAGTTATGCACTCAATACTTGGTCGGGAATCCTTTTGCAGAAATGACTGCTTCAATGCGGCGTGGCATGGAGGCAATCAGCCTGTGGCACTGCTGAAGTGTTATGGAGGCCCAGGATGCTTCGATAGCGGCCTTAAAGGGAGTCTGTCAGCAGATTTACCCCTTTTTAACAGTTGCCATTATGCTGTAGCCGCAAAACAGATGATTAACACAGTACCTTTATACGCTTTGGTGGACTTTTAAATCTGCCAAAAACGAACTTTGATGAGGGCTCGCAAGTGCCCAGGGCGGTGTCCACCGTGTTGGAGCCCAGGCAGCTCTGCCTCTTCGGCTCTTATCCCCGCCCAGCCTCCTCCTCTGCTCGCCTATCTGTTGTCTCTCCCCCTCAGCGAGATCCCGCGCCGACGCGATGACTTCCTTGGTCGGGGCATGCGCATAAGCTACTGCGATGCCGTGTCAGCAATGGGCATTGCAGTGCGCATGCCCCGGCCAAGGAAGTTATCGCATCGGCGCGGGATCTCGCTGAGGGGGAGAGACAACAGATAGGCGAGCAGAGGAGGAGGCTGGGCGGGGATAAGAGCCGAAGAGGCAGAGCTGCCTGGGCTCCAACACGGTGGACTCCGCCCTGGGCACTTGCGAGCCCTCATCAAAGTTCGTTTTTAGCAGATTTAAAAGTCCACCAAAGCGTATAAAGGTACCGTGTTAATCGTCTGTTTTGCGGCTACAGCATAATGGCAACTGTTAAAAAGGGGTAAATCTGCTGACAGACTCCCTTTAAGCTCATCCAGAGTGTTGGGTCTTGCGTCTCTCAACTTTCTCTTCCCAATATCCCACAGATTCTCTATAGGGTTCAGGTCAGGAGAGTTGGCAGGCCAATTGAGCACAGTAATACCATGGTCAGTAAACCATTTACCAGTGGTTTTGGCACTGTGAGCAGGTGCCAGGTCGTGCTGAAAAATGAAATCTTCATCTCCATAAAGCTTTTCAGCAGATGGAAGCATGAAGTGCTCCAAAATCTCCTGATAGCTAGCTGCATTGACCCTGCCCTTGATAAAACACAGTGGACCAACACCAGCAGCTGACATGGCACCCCAGACCATCACTGGCTGTGGGTACTTGACACTGGACTTCAGGCATTTTGGCATTTCCCTCTCCCCAGTCTTCCTCCAGACTCTGGCACCTTGATTTCCGAATGACAAGAAAAAAGTACTTTGGACCACTGAGCAACAGTCCAGTGCTGCTTCTCTGTAGCCCAGGTCAGGCGCTTCTGACGCTGTTTCTGGTTCAAAAGTGGCTTGACCTGGGGAATGCGGCACCTGTAGCCCATTTCCTGCACACGCCTGTACACGGTGGCTCTGGATGTTTCTACTCCAGACTCAGTCCGCTGCTTCCGCAGGTCCCCCAAAGTCTGGAATCGGTCCTTCTCCACAATCTTCCTCAGGGTCCGGTCACCTCTTCTCGTTGTGCAGCGTTTTCTGCCACACTTTTTCCTTCCCACAGACTTCCCATGCCTTGATACAGCACTCTGGGAACAGCCTATTCCTTCAGAAATTTATTTCTGTGTCTTACCCTCTTGCTTGAGGGTGTCAATGATGGCCTTCTGGACAGCAGTCAGGTCGGCAGTCTTACCCATGATTGCGGTTTTGAGTAATGAACCAGGCTGGGAGTTTTTAAAAGCCTCAGGAATCTTTTGCAGGTGTTTAGAG
Source organism: Bufo gargarizans (assembly GCF_014858855.1). Classification (NCBI taxonomy): domain Eukaryota; kingdom Metazoa; phylum Chordata; class Amphibia; order Anura; family Bufonidae; genus Bufo; species Bufo gargarizans. The sequence goes on along the minus strand of NC_058080.1, from coordinate 474,279,078 downwards.
TTAATTAGTTGATTCAGATGATTAGGTTAATAGCTCGTTTAGAGAACCTTTTCATGATATGCTAATTTTTTTAGATAGGAATTTTGGGTTTTCATGAGCTGTATGCCAAAATCATCAATATTAAAACAATAAAAGGCTTGAACTACTTCAGTTGGTGTGTAATGAATCTAAAATATATGAAAGTCTAATGTTTATCAGTACATTACAGAAAATAATGAACTTTATCACAATATGCTAATTTTTTTAAAAGGACCTGTATATTGACATTTATCACCTATCCACAGGTCCCAGAGTGCCCAGTGTGAATGAAGGGATAGTGCACATGTGCAACCACCACTCTATTTGCTGTCTGCGGTAATACTGCCTTCAGAAGTGAATGGACCGTTGGTTGTGCATTACTGCTCAGTTCACAAAGGATACTCATAAATGCCCTAATCTCATGAATGGAGAGGTTCTCAGCAAACAAACCACTACCGATCATTTATCACCTATCCTGTTGTACGTTGGACAAACCCTTTAAGTAACAGTGCTAGGGTTTATCAGTAAAAGTGTTTTATACAAAGTAATAATTGTAATAACTTTTATTTGGCAACAAACTACATTAAAGATAACTCATCCTTAAAATTGTCACAGAAAAGTGAACCCCCTTGATATCTACCATATGTGATGCTAAGCCAAAAGGAAAAATTATGTAGTTGTGCACAAATATATTCAGTGAATTGTCTTCAAAACTGGGCCTACTACTTCTGCCTTGCAAAGAAAGCAATTACACACATCCAAGGAACTATAAAATGTTGTATGTTTTTTGACACGGAAGATAACGTTTAGAGACCTGCACATATTAACTGAATTAGCCAGACAGAAGTAATGCAAGTAAAAAAAAAAAAAAATCAATACTGACAATACCGCCTGAACATTTTCTACAAAATCTAAGGTTGGGATCATCTGATGCGCACATAATTTGGGAACAAAAGGCAAAGTGTAAGTTTAACTGATTATTCAGCCACCTTTTCTTCATGTTATTCTGTCACTTTCATAGTGTGTATATATATATTTTACAAGTCCTGCTTAGTAGGTTTTATCAAAGCTAAGTGAAAAAAAGTATTGATTCCAAAATTGTAAAACTGCTGGTGTTTCCATCACTGGAATATAGAAAAATGATTTGCCTGTTTGCTTTATATACTGTATATATATATATATATATATATATATATATTATACATTGAATAATCAGCTTCACATGCAAGAAGCAAACAGTTTCTTGCTTTCAGTTCTTGGACTTACACTGTTCACATGAGTCATGAACAACTATAGGTCCTATTGTTTTATATAATATCAAATACTTGACTGGTATAATATTTATTCAGAGGTGCAACATCCACCTGATATGCACATAGGGATGCAATACGGACTACATAAACTGGATCTAAATTAAGACTTTAATGGGGTTTTCCAGAATTAGTATGGTGTTTAACCACTTCCTGACCAGCACCGCTGCAGGACATGACTTTCTGCCCAGCGCTTTACAGGTAAGGCATGCTGATCAGGTGGGTGCAGAAACTGCATCCGCTCAATCAGCCACAGGGGTCAGTCCAGCCCCTGCTGTATAAGTTGGCATTGGTGCTTACTATATTCCTTGAGGGGTGTAGTTTCCAAAATGGGGTCACTTTTTGGGGATTCCACTGTAGGGGTACCTCAGGGTCTCTTAAAATACAACATGGCACACAAAAACCATTTCATTAAAATCTGCTCTCCGAAAACCATAAGGCGCTCCTTCCTTTCTGACCACTGCCATATGCCCATAGAGCCGTTTAAGACCATATATGGGGTGTTTTTGTAAACTGCAGAATCAGGGAAATAAACATTGATGTTTATTTTTCTGGTAACTCTTGCTGTGTTTTAATAAAAATGGATTAACATAAAAAAATCTGGAAAAATAAAATCAAATGTTCAAATTTCACCTTTATTTTCCTTAAATTTTTGTGTAACACCTCAACGGTTAACATCAGTTTAGATTAATTTGAGGGGTGAAGTTTTTAAAATAGGATAATTTATGGGTGGTTTCCATTATGTAAGCCCCTCAAAATAACTTTACAACTGAATTGGTGCTTAAAAAAAATGGTTTTGGAAATTTTCTTGAAAATGTGAAAAATTGCTTCTAACATTCCAAGCCTTCTAACGTCTTAAAAAAATAAAATGACATTTACAAAATGATGCCAATATAAAGTAGACATATGGGGAATGTTGATTGATAACTAGTTTATGAGGTATTACTATCTGTCTTATAGGGGTTATCCAACCCCTAAAATGCCTCCGCTTACACCCGGGCCCCTCATAGAGATTGTTCTTACCTGGCTCCTCGGCACCCACGTCGCTTCTGATGTCCACATGGCAGCCGCTTCATCGCATCACACGCGATGATAGGGAGACTCGTTCCCGCCTCAGCCTGCTATTGGCTGCCCCCTCCCCCCGCTGGATTTTTTCATCCACGCGAAGAGGAGAGACAGCAGCGGCAATGCAGATGTCAAAAGCGACATGGGTTACAGGGAGTCAGACAAGTACATCCTCTGCGAGGGCCAGGGGCATATGGGGAGACATTTTAGGTGTTGGATAATCCTTTTAAAAGTAGAGAAGTTAAAATCTAGAAAATTGTGAATTTTTCCAAATGTTTATTTTTTTTATAAATAAAGAAAAAAAATGATTGACCCAAATTTACTGCTAACATGAAGTAAAACCATTCCAAAGTTATTACCACATAAAGTGACATATGTCAGATTTGCAAAAATAGACCTGGGCAGGAAGGTCAAAACTAGCTTGGGTCGAAGTTGCTCATGTTGTTTACCTCATGTACACCTACCTGTATACTTTTTACTTCAATTTGGACATTCCTTTTCACCATGTAAACAAAGCACTCTGGTTTACATCCTGTATGTAGCACTTCCTGTTGATGTATTCAACCAAACCCATGATGCACTTCTTCTATCTCTGCCACAGCTCCAGGGCTCCCCCTAAAACACCCTGCTAGTTTATAGCGCCTCTCACCCAACAATTTACATAGACATTTCTTTTTAAATGCCCCTGTTGCTACTTTGACACGTCCATAGTCATGACATCATTGAAAATAAGAAAGAGCTGTATGGACATGGTAATGTGACTGCAGCTCAAAAAGGGAGACAGGAGCAATAAAAGTTAAATAAATTCAATATAAAATTACCATCATAAATGATTATTTTAAAGGATGTTGATGCAAACCAATAAACCCCTTTAAAAGCATTCTTCCCAAAAAGCATATTAGGACATTAAATTAGCTGAATCTTAAAGGGGTTGTGCAGGGTCCTAAAAAATGTCATTTGAATGTGTAAACCTTGTCTAGTCTCCTACAGAGCATAATAGTCTACCTTTCAACTTTTCCGAATCTTCAATCATCACGATCCTGCTGTGCTCCATTTTTAAAAACCCAAACTTCCAGGTTGTGGGTGTAAATGAGCTGCAGCCACAACACTTCCCATAGTGCCATGTGCTGTATGATCCGCCAGAAATGTAAACGCCTACGACACCCTCCCTGGGCCAAAAACTCTGCCCATTACACCCTCCATTATCCCCTTGTTGTCTCCTCCCAATGTTTCCTCCCACACAGCCTTGATGTGACAAGCAATAAACTCTGCATACCCTGCTTATGAATCAAGATCATATAGGTCTGACTTCACAACCATTTGGCTGGTGATTTTGACAGAGGACATCATGGGAGGCCTAGTCGTAACCTAAGAGGAAATCCAGTCTCCACAGAGGGCACAGTCATATGTCTACTCCAACAATTGCAGTGGAGAATAATTTATGTTCTGTATTCTTTTGTGAAATCATAAAGATTGGAATGGAGGATTTATTTAATAAAATAAAAACTATGCATTATAGGTGGCTCACTTCCAATAGTAGAATAATAGCTGTGCTCAGTCCGAGGAAGCTAACCCAAAAGCTTCAAGTTAGTGGAATGAAAAATAAAATGAATGGACGGCACTCTCAACAAGTGGGATATATAACAGAAATATAGAAGCGAGCACTCAGGGCTATGGCACACACTCAGATTTTATTGTTTAAAATATCACTAATAAAAATGACATAAAATGGATAAGAAAATATATAAAAAACAATTTAAAACAATAACTATGGTTGACCATAAAATACAGCAAAGATAAGGATTTCAATAATAAATAATATAAGGGGAGATGAAGTAAATCAACTGTATGACTGGTGCTGGATAATGAACTACGTTATAATATAATTACATTAATAAATATAGTGAAAAAATATAGATAAGGTGACTTAATGTGAACAAAGGTGATTGAAATCCAGCGCGTAATAGCGCAAGTTGCTGAAGATATTCGCTGAATAAAAAGTTCCTGTGGGGAGTTGGTAAGTCCGAATGTATGGTGTATATGCCACCGCACAGAAAGACTTGGCTATATTGAATGCAGTCCCGTAATGAACTCAGCTGTGGTCTTACCTCTGCCTGGAAGGAGCCGTCCGAGATCTGGTCTCCTATATTCAGGCGAAGTTTCTTGAGGACGCTGAGTAGACTGTTATGTCCGCCGCTCTGTCTCCACGGGTTCCACGCTGGTCTCGCTCAAGTCTCGCGACGTTTGGAGCGGGACTTTTCGTTTCGTAGCAGCGCTTACTCGGATATCCCGGACAGTGTTAGCAGCACGGAGAAGCAGTTGTTCATAGATCTTTTTCAAAGCATGGCCATGCTAAAAGTCCTTATTGCGGAGGTAGTTGCGGAGTGTCTGTTACCCACTAGGGATGAGCGAACTCGAACTGTATAGTTCGGGTTCGTACCGAATTTTGGGGTGTCCGTGACACGGACCCGAACCCGGACATTTTCGTAAAAGTCCGGGTTCGGGTTCGGTGTTCGTCGCTTTCTTGGCGCTTTTGTGACGCTTTCTTGGCGCTTTTTGAAAGGCTGCAAAGCAGCCAATCAACAAGCGTCATACTACTTGCCCCAAGAGGCCATCACAGCCATGCCTACTATTGGCATGGCTGTGATTGGCCAGAGCACCATGTGACCCAGCCTCTATTTAAGCTGGAGTCACATAGCGCCGCCCGTCACTCTGCTCTGATTAGCGTAGGGAGAGGTTGCGGCTGCGACAGTAGGGCGAGATTAGGCAGATTAACTCCTCCAAAGGACTTGATTAACTGATCGATCTGCAGCTGTGGATCATTGAGCTGCTGATCCTCAATTGCTCACTGTTTTTAGGCTGCCCAGACCGTTTGTCAGTCACATTTTTCTGGGGTGATCGGCGGCCATTTTGTGTCTTGTGGTGCGCCAGCACAAGCTGCGACCAAGTGCATTTAACCCTCAATGGTGTGGTTGTTTTTTGGCTAAAGCCTACATCAGGGTGAAGCTGTCACACCAAGTGCATTTAACCAGCAATAGTCTGTTCATTTTTTGGCCATATACAAAATCAGGGGCAAGCTGCGCCTGTCACCAAGTGCATTTAACCCTCAATGGTGTGGTTGTTTTTTGGCTAAAGCCTACATCAGGGTGAAGCTGTCACACCAAGTGCATTTAACCAGCAATAGTCTGTTCATTTTTTGGCCATATACAAAATCAGGGGCAAGCTGCGCCTGTCACCAAGTGCATTTAACCCTCAATGGTGTGGTTGTTTTTTGGCTAAAGCCTACATCAGGGTGAAGCTGTCACACCAAGTGCATTTAACCAGCAATAGTCTGTTCATTTTTTGGCCATATACAAAATCAGGGGCAAGCTGCGCCTGTCACCAAGTGCATTTAACCCTCAATGGTGTGGTTGTTTTCTGGCTAAAGCCTACATCAGGGTGAAGCTGTCACACCAAGTGCATTTAACCAGCAATAGTCTGTTTATTTTTTGGCCATATACTACATCAGGGGCAAGCTGCGCCCGTCACCAAGTGCATTTAACCCTCAGTAGTGTGGTTGGTCAAGCTGTGACACCAAGTGCATTTAACCAGCAATAGTCTGTTCATTTTTTGGCCATATACTACATCAGGGGCAAGCTGCGCCCGTCACCAAGTGCATTTAACCAGCAATAGTGTGGTTATTTTTTGGCCATATCCCAGTCTAATTCTGTCACTAAATCCATACCGGTCACCCAGCGCCTAAATACTAGGCCTCAAATTTATATCCCGCTAAATCTCTCGTTACCGCTGTCCTGTTGTAGCTGGGAAAGTTATTTAGTGTCCGTCAAAGCACATTTTTTGTTCTGGGTTGAAGTACAATTCCCAATTTAGCAATTTCATAATTTAGTGGTTTCTGCTATATCAGAGCTATTTGAAATCTATCCCTAAAAGGGTATATAATATTCAAGGTGCACATTGGGTCATTCAGAATAACTTCACACACACCCGCTACTGTGTATTTTCAAGTCTAATTCTGTCACTAAACCCATACCTGTCACCCAGCGCCTAAATACTAGGCCTCAAATTTATATCCTGCTAAATCTCTCGTTACCGCTGTCCTGTTGTAGCTGGGAAAGTTATTTAGTGTCCGTCAAAGCACATTTTTTGTTCTGGGTTGAAGTACAATTCCCAATTTAGCAATTTCATAATTTAGTGGTTTCTGCTATATCAGAGCTATTTGAAATCTATCCCTAAAAGGGTATATAATATTCAAGGTGCACATTGGGTCATTCAGAATAACTTCACACACACCCGCTACTGTGTATTTTCAAGTCTAATTCTGTCACTAAACCCATACCTGTCACCCAGCGCCTAAATACTAGGCCTCAAATTTATATCCTGCTAAATCTCTCGTTACCGCTGTCCTGTTGTAGCTGGGAAAGTTATTTAGTGTCCGTCAAAGCACATTTTTTGTTCTGGGTTGAAGTACAATTCCCAATTTAGCAATTTCATAATTTAGTGGTTTCTGCTATATCAGAGCTATTTGAAATCTATCCCTAAAAGGGTATATAATATTCAAGGTGCACATTGGGTCATTCAGAATAACTTCACACACACCCGCTACTGTGTATTTTCAAGTCTAATTCTGTCACTAAACCCATACCTGTCACCCAGCGCCTAAATACTAGGCCTCAAATTTATATCATGCTAAATCTCTCGTTACCGCTGTCCTGTTGTAGCTGGGAAAGTTATTTAGTGTCCGTCAAAGCACATTTTTTGTTCTGGGTTGAAATACAATTCCCAATTTAGCAATTTCATAATTTAGTGGTTTCTGCTATATCAGAGCTATTTGAAATCTATCCCTAAAAGGGTAGATCATATTGAAGGTGCACATAGGGTCATTCAGAATAACTTCACACACACCCGCTACTGTGTATTTCCAAGTCTAATTCTGTCACTAAACCCATACCTGTCACCCAGCGCCTAAATACTAGGCCTCAAATTTATATCCCGCTAAATCTCTCGTTACCGCTGTCCTGTTGTAGCTGGGAAAGTTATTTAGTGTCCGTCAAAGCACATTTTTTGTTCTGGGTTGAAGTACAATTCCCAATTTAGCAATTTCATAATTTAGTGGTTTCTGCTATATCAGAGCTATTTGAAATCTATCCCTAAAAGGGTATATAATATTCAAGGTGCACATTGGGTCATTCAGAATAACTTCACACACACCCGCTACTGTGTATTTCCAAGTCTAATTCTGTCACTAAACCCATACCTGTCACCCAGCGCCTAAATACTAGGCCTCAAATTTATATCCTGCTAAATCTCTCGTTACCGCTGTACTGTTGTTGCTTGGAAAGATATTTAGTGTCCGTCAAAGCACATTTTTTGTTCTGGGTTGAAGTACAATTCCCAATTTAGCAATTTCATAATTTAGTGGTTTCTGCTATATCAGAGCTATTTGAAATCTATCCCTAAAAGGGTATATAATATTCAAGGTGCACATTGGGTCATTCAGAATAACTTCACACACACCCGCTACTGTGTATTTTCAAGTCTAATTCTGTCACTAAACCCATACCTGTCACCCAGCGCCTAAATACTAGGCCTCAAATTTATATCCTGCTAAATCTCTCGTTACCGCTGTCCTGTTGTAGCTGGGAAAGTTATTTAGTGTCCGTCAAAGCACATTTTTTGTTCTGGGTTGAAATACAATTCCCAATTTAGCAATTTCATAATTTAGTGGTTTCTGCTATATCAGAGCTATTTGAAATCTATCCCTAAAAGGGTAGATCATATTGAAGGTGCACATAGGGTCATTCAGAATAACTTCACACACACCCGCTACTGTGTATTTCCAAGTCTAATTCTGTCACTAAACCCATACCTGTCACCCAGCGCCTAAATACTAGGCCTCAAATTTATATCCCGCTAAATCTCTCGTTACCGCTGTCCTGTTGTAGCTGGGAAAGTTATTTAGTGTCCGTCAAAGCACATTTTTTGTTCTGGGTTGAAGTACAATTCCCAATTTAGCAATTTCATAATTTAGTGGTTTCTGCTATATCAGAGCTATTTGAAATCTATCCCTAAAAGGGTATATAATATTCAAGGTGCACATTGGGTCATTCAGAATAACTTCACACACACCCGCTACTGTGTATTTCCAAGTCTAATTCTGTCACTAAACCCATACCTGTCACCCAGCGCCTAAATACTAGGCCTCAAATTTATATCCTGCTAAATCTCTCGTTACCGCTGTACTGTTGTTGCTTGGAAAGATATTTAGTGTCCGTCAAAGCACATTTTTTGTTCTGGGTTGAAGTACAATTCCCAATTTAGCAATTTCATAATTTAGTGGTTTCTGCTATATCAGAGCTATTTGAAATCTATCCCTAAAAGGGTATATAATATTCAAGGTGCACATTGGGTCATTCAGAATAACTTCACACACACCCGCTACTGTGTATTTTCAAGTCTAATTCTGTCACTAAACCCATACCTGTCACCCAGCGCCTAAATACTAGGCCTCAAATTTATATCCTGCTAAATCTCTCGTTACCGCTGTCCTGTTGTAGCTGGGAAAGTTATTTAGTGTCCGTCAAAGCACATTTTTTCTTCTGGGTTGAAATACAATTCCCAATTTAGCAATTTCATAATTTAGTGGTTTCTGCTATATCAGAGCTATTTGAAATCTATCCCTAAAAGGGTAGATCATATTGAAGGTGCACATAGGGTCATTCAGAATAACTTCACACACACCCGCTACTGTGTATTTCCAAGTCTAATTCTGTCACTAAACCCATACCTGTCACCCAGCGCCTAAATACTAGGCCTCAAATTTATATCCCGCTAAATCTCTCGTTACCGCTGTCCTGTTGTAGCTGGGAAAGTTATTTAGTGTCCGTCAAAGCACATTTTTTGTTCTGGGTTGAAGTACAATTCCCAATTTAGCAATTTCATAATTTAGTGGTTTCTGCTATATCAGAGCTATTTGAAATCTATCCCTAAAAGGGTATATAATATTCAAGGTGCACATTGGGTCATTCAGAATAACTTCACACACACCCGCTACTGTGTATTTCCAAGTCTAATTCTGTCACTAAACCCATACCTGTCACCCAGCGCCTAAATACTAGGCCTCAAATTTATATCCTGCTAAATCTCTCGTTACCGCTGTCCTGTTGTAGCTGGGAAAGTTATTTAGTGTCCGTCAAAGCACATTTTTTGTTCTGGGTTGAAGTACAATTCCCAATTTAGCAATTTCATAATTTAGTGGTTTCTGCTATATCAGAGCTATTTGAAATCTATCCCTAAAAGGGTATATAATATTCAAGGTGCACATTGGGTCATTCAGAATAACTTCACACACACCCGCTACTGTGTATTTCCAAGTCTAATTCTGGCACTAAACCCATACCTGTCACCCAGCGCCTAAATACTAGGCCTCAAATTTATATCCTGCTAAATCTCTCGTTACCGCTGTACTGTTGTTGCTTGGAAAGATATTTAGTGTCCGTCAAAGCACATTTTTTGTTCTGGGTTGAAGTACAATTCCCAATTTAGCAATTTCATAATTTAGTGGTTTCTGCTATATCAGAGCTATTTGAAATCTATCCCTAAAAGGGTAGATCATATTGAAGGTGCACATAGGGTCATTCAGAATAACTTCACACACACGCTTCTGTGCATTTCCAAGTCTAATTCTGTCACTAAATCCATACCGGTCACCCAGCGCCTAAATACTAGGCCTCAAATTTATATCCCGCTGAATTTGAATACAATACATTGGGCCAAATAATATATTTGTTGTTGTGGTGAACTATAACAATGAGAAAAACATCTAGTAAGGGACGCGGACGTGGACATGGTCGTGGTGGTGTTAGTGGACCCTCTGGTGCTGGGAGAGGACGTGGCCGTTCTGCCACATCCACACGTCCTAGTGTACCAACTACCTCAGGTCCCAGTAGCCGCCAGAATTTACAGCGATATATGGTGGGGCCCAATGCCGTTCTAAGGATGGTAAGGCCTGAGCAGGTACAGGCATTAGTCAATTGGGTGGCCGACAGTGGATCCAGCACGTTCACATTATCTCCCACCCAGTCTTCTGCAGAAAGCGCACAGATGGCGCCTGAAAACCAACCCCATCAGTCTGTCACATCACCCCCATGCATACCAGGGAAACTGTCTCAGCCTCAAGTTATGCAGCAGTCTCTTATGCTGTTTGAAGACTCCGCTGGCAGGGTTTCCCAAGGGCATCCACCTAGCCCTTCCCCAGCGGTGAAAGACATAGAATGCACTGACGCACAACCACTTATGTTTCCTGATGATGAGGACATGGGAATACCACCTCAGCATGTCTCTGATGATGACGAAACACAGGTGCCAACTGCTGCGTCTTTCTGCAGTGTGCAGACTGAACAGGAGGTCAGGGATCAAGACTGGGTGGAAGACGATGCAGGGGACGATGAGGTCCTAGACCCCACATGGAATGAAGGTCGTGCCACTGACTTTCACAGTTCGGAGGAAGAGGCAGTGGTGAGACCGAGCCAACAGCGTAGCAAAAGAGGGAGCAGTGGGCAAAAGCAGAACACCCGCCGCCAAGAGACTCCGCCTGCTACTGACCGCCGCCATCTGGGACCGAGCACCCCAAAGGCAGCTTCAAGGAGTTCCCTGGCATGGCACTTCTTCAAACAATGTGCTGACGACAAGACCCGAGTGGTTTGCACGCTGTGCCATCAGAGCCTGAAGCGAGGCATTAACGTTCTGAACCTGAGCACAACCTGCATGACCAGGCACCTGCATGCAAAGCATGAACTGCAGTGGAGTAAACACCTTAAAACCAAGGAAGTCACTCAGGCTCCCCCTGCTACCTCTTCTGCTGCTGCCGCCTCGGCCTATTCTGCTGCTGCCGCCTCGGCCTCTTCCTCCGCCTCTGGAGGAACGTTGGCACCTGCCGCCCAGCAAACAGGGGATGTACCACCAACACCACCACCACCACCTCCGTCACCAAGCGTCTCAACCATGTCACACGCCAGCGTTCAGCTCTCCATCTCACAAACATTTGATAGAAAGCGTAAATTCCCACCTAGCCACCCTCGATCCCTGGCCCTGAATGCCAGCATTTCTAAACTACTGGCCTATGAAATGCTGTCATTTAGGCTGGTGGACACAGACAGCTTCAAACAGCTCATGTCGCTTGCTGTCCCACAGTATGTTGTTCCCAGCCGGCACTACTTCTCCAAGAGAGCCGTGCCTTCCCTGCACAACCAAGTATCCGATAAAATCAAGTGTGCACTGCGCAACGCCATCTGTGGCAAGGTCCACCTAACCACAGATACGTGGACCAGTAAGCACGGCCAGGGACGCTATATCTCCCTAACTGCACACTGGGTAAATGTAGTGGCAGCTGGGCCCCAGGCGGAGAGCTGTTTGGCGCACGTCCTTCCGCCGCCAAGGATCGCAGGGCAACATTCTTTGCCTCCTGTTGCCACCTCCTCCTTCTCGGCTTCCTCCTCCTCTTCTTCCACCTGCTCATCCAGTCAGCCACACACCTTCACCACCAACTTCAGCACAGCCCGGGGTAAACGTCAGCAGGCCATTCTGAAACTCATATGTTTGGGGGACAGGCCCCACACCGCACAGGAGTTGTGGCGGGGTATAGAACAACAGACCAACGAGTGGTTGCTGCCGGTGAGCCTCAAGCCCGGCCTGGTGGTGTGTGATAATGGGCGAAATCTCGTTGCAGCTCTGGGACTAGCCAATTTGACGCACATCCCTTGCTTGGCGCATGTGCTGAATTTGGTGGTGCAGAAGTTCATTCACAACTACCCCGACATGTCAGAGCTGCTGCATAAAGAGCGGGGCGTCTGTTCGCGCTTCCGGCGTTCACATCCTGCTGCTGCTCGCCTGTCTGCGCTACAGCGTAACTTCGGCCTTCCCGCTCACCGCCTCATATGCGACGTGCCCACCAGGTGGAACTCCACCTTGCACATGCTGGACAGACTGTGCGAGCAGCAGCAGGCCATAGTGGAGTTTCAGCTGCAGCACGCACGGGTCAGTCGCACTACAGAACAGCACCACTTCACCACCAATGACTGGGCCTCCATGCGAGACCTGTGTGCCCTGTTGCGCTGTTTCGAGTACTCCACCAACATGGCCAGTGGCGATGACACCGTTATCAGCGTTACAATACCACTTCTATGTCTCCTTGAGAAAACACTTAGGGCGATGATGGAAGAGGAGGTGGCCCAGGAGGAGGAGGAGGAGGAGGAGGAAGAGGGGTCATTTTTAGCACTTTCAGGCCAGTCTCTTCGAAGTGACTCAGAGGGAGGTTTTTGGCAACAGCAGAGGCCAGGTACAAATGTGGCCAGCCAGGGCCCACTACTGGAGGACGAGGAGGACGAGGATGAGGAGGAGGTGGAGGAGGATGAGGATGAAGCATGGTCACAGCGGGGTGGCACCCAACGCAGCTCGGGTCCATCACTGGTGCGTGGCTGGGGGGAAAGGCAGGACGATGACGATACGCCTCCCACAGAGGACAGCTTGTCCTTATCCCTGGGCAGCCTGGCACACATGAGCGACTACATGCTGCAGTGCCTGCGCAACGACAGCAGAGTTGCCCACATTTTAACCTGTGCGGACTACTGGGTTGCCACCCTGCTGGATCCACGCTACAAAGACAATGTGCCCACCTTACTTCCTGCACTGGAGCGTGATAGGAAGATGCGCGAGTACAAGCGCACGTTGGTAGACGCGCTACTGAGAGCATTCCCAAATGTCACAGGGGAACAAGTGGAAGCCCAAGGCCAAGGCAGAGGAGGAGCAAGAGGTCGCCAAGGCAGCTGTGTCACGGCTAGCTCCTCTGAGGGCAGGGTTAGCATGGCAGAGATGTGGAAAACTTTTGTCAACACGCCACAGCTAACTGCACCACCACCTGATACGCAACGTGTTAGCAGGAGGCAACATTTCACTAACATGGTGGAACAGTACGTGTGCACACCCCTCCACGTACTGACTGATGGTTCGGCCCCATTCAACTTCTGGGTCTCTAAATTGTCCACGTGGCCAGAGCTAGCCTTTTATGCCTTGGAGGTGCTGGCCTGCCCGGCAGCCAGCGTTTTGTCTGAACGTGTATTCAGCACGGCAGGGGGCGTCATTACAGACAAACGCAGCCGCCTGTCTACAGCCAATGTGGACAAGCTGACGTTCATAAAAATGAACCAGGCATGGATCCCACAGGACCTGTCCGTCCCTTGTCCAGATTAGACATTAACTACCTCCCCATAACCATATATTATTGGACTCCAGGGCACTTCCTCATTCAATCCTATTTTTATTTTCATTTTACCATTATATTGCGATGCTACCCAAAGTTGAATGAACCTCTCCTCTGCCTGTGTGCTAGGCCTAAATATATGCCAATGGACTGTTGCAGTGGTGGCTGACATGAAGCCTGATTCTCTGCTATGACATGCAGACTAATTCTCTGCTGACATGAAGCCAGATTGTCTGTTACGGGACCTCTCTCCTCTGCCTGGGTGCTGGGCCTAAATTTATGACAATGGACTGTTGCAGTGGTGGCTGACGTGAAGCCTCATTCTCTGCTATGACATGCAGACTGATTCTCTGCTGTCATGAAGCCAGATTGTCTGTTACGGGACCTCTCTGCTCTGCCTGTGTGCTAGGCCTAAATATATGCCAATGGACTGTTGCAGTGGTGGGTGACGTGAAGCCTCATTCTCTGCTATGACATGCAGACTGATTCTCTGCTGACATGAAGCCAGATTCTCTGTTACGGGACCTCTCTCCTCTGCCTGTGTGTGTGCTGGGCCTAAATTTATGCCAATGGACTGTTGCAGTGGTGGCTGACGTGAAGCCTCATTCTCTGCTATGACATGCAGACTAATTCTCTGCTGACATGAAGACAGATTCTCTGTTACGGGACCTCCCTCCTCTGCCTGGGTGCTGGGCCTAAATATATGCCAATGGACTGTTGCAGTGGTGGCTGACGTGAAGCCTCATTCTCTGCTATGACATGCAGACTAATTCTCTGCTGACATGAAGACAGATTCTCTGTTACGGGACCTCTCTCCTCTGCCTGGGTGCCGGGGCCTAAATATCTGAGAATGGACTGTTCCAGTGGTGGGTGACGGGAAGCCAGATTCTCTGCTATGGAACCTCTCTCCAATTGATTTTGGTTAATTTTTATTTATTTAATTTTTATTTTAATTCATTTCCCTATCCACATTTGTTTGCAGGGGATTTACCTACATGTTGCTGCCTTTTGCAGCCCTCTAGCTCTTTCCTGGGCTGTTTTACAGCCTTTTTAGTGCCGAAAAGTTCGGGTCCCCATTGACTTCAATGGGGTTCGGGTTCGGGACGAAGTTCGGATCGGGTTCGGATCCCGAACCCGAACATTTCCGGGATGTTCGGCCGAACTTCTCGAACCCGAACATCCAGGTGTTCGCTCAACTCTATTACCCACTAACAGACACTCCGCAACTACCTCCGCAATAAGGACTTTTAGCATGGCCATGCTTTGAAAAAGATCTATGAACAACTGCTTCTCCGTGCTGCTAACACTGTCCGGGATATCCGAGTAAGCGCTGCTACGAAACGAAAAGTCCCGCTCCAAACGTCGCGAGACTTGAGCGAGACCAGCGTGGAACCCGTGGAGACAGAGCGGCGGACATAACAGTCTACTCAGCGTCCTCAAGAAACTTCGCCTGAATATAGGAGACCAGATCTCGGACGGCTCCTTCCAGGCAGAGGTAAGACCACAGCTGAGTTCATTACGGGACTGCATTCAATATAGCCAAGTCTTTCTGTGCGGTGGCATATACACCATACATTCGGACTTACCAACTCCCCACAGGAACTTTTTATTCAGCGAATATCTTCAGCAACTTGCGCTATTACGCGCTGGATTTCAATCACCTTTGTTCACATTAAGTCACCTTATCTATATTTTTTCACTATATTTATTAATGTAATTATATTATAACGTAGTTCATTATCCAGCACCAGTCATACAGTTGATTTACTTCATCTCCCCTTATATTATTTATTATTGAAATCCTTATCTTTGCTGTATTTTATGGTCGACCATAGTTATTGTTTTAAATTGTTTTTTATATATTTTCTTATCCATTTTATGTCATTTTTATTAGTGATATTTTAAACAATAAAATCTGAGTGTGTGCCATAGCCCTGAGTGCTCGCTTCTATATTTCTGTTATTGTCCTTCTACTTGAGGTGTGGCGTCCTCAATTTTTAGTTTGAAGCACCATACCGTCCATTACCAGCAGTGAGCCACTTCATTTAACTGTTTCAAGTGGGATATATCAATATAGTTTATTTAGATTATAAGGATAAGGGGAACTTAAAAAGTGTCAATTGGTAGTTGACTATGTCAGATGGTAATTGACATATATTAGTCTGGCTTGTTTGTATGGTTTTAATAGAACTTGTGATGTGTATATTCTTTAAGGTATTAATAATAGGTGACTGAGTTTATAAATAAATAGATATATAAATAATAAATAAATAAATAAATAGATACTTGATAGGTGATAAGATGCTAGTTTCTATAAAAATATATTATTCAGGGTTTAAATGTTCTTAGAATTATAGGTTGATGTCCATATATATATATAAAAAATGTAATCAATAGGTGTCAAAACATATTTATCAGTGTTCATCTGTGGTTTAGAAATTCATATCGTCCACAAACAAGTTCATATAATCCAGAGAAAGTCCATAAAAAAAGTTCATAAAAAAATTCTAAAAAATTGTTCATAAGAGATGTCTATAGATCAATGAATTATAGATCGCAAAAATTCATGTAGGTCAAAAAGGTTATTCTGAGTTCCTAAGTTCATATAGATAGTTAAAAAGCAGTTCATATCAATAGTAGATCGATCTCAATGATAGCTTTTTTTTGTGATCACTTATATTTAAAAGATGAAGGTGGTAATGGATGCAGATGGGTCTTTTTGTAAATGGATCTTTCATATATCTGCTCCTATATTTGGATATGCGTTTATGCTAATAGTTGGATCTCCACCAGGAAGGAAAATAACACAGAGGTACGTTACCACTCTTCTGTGTTTCTCCGGCTGTCCAGGTAGTCGGCGGCGTCCTCGCTATGCACGTGGGTTGCAGGAATGTTGCCGTTGCGCGCTTTTCTCCTCCGGTGATGTCACTTCCGGGTAGTTGGAGTTATTCAGCGGTCGGCGTGCCACGTGTTCTATGGAGCGGGATTTTTCGAAATGGCGGGTCTTCTTTGTATACACCGCAAACATTTCAATATACTGGCCAGTATCAATTATGGGACTTATGGCTGCTCTCTCCCCATAAGCGTTTCAGAGCCTTCAGCTCCTTCAGTGGGTATGAGTAGCCTTAGTGCTTTTTGCCCATATATACTCTTTTGTATTTATTGTTTTAATTGATTAACTAATTGATTTGGAGGAGGGGATTGTAAGCTCCTCCTCCCGTCTTTCTGAAAACTGGAAGGATAGTTACTATGTTACTATGATACCATGATCCGGAATCCACACAGAAATGTATAAGAATAATGTTTGTTAATATGTTAAGAAAGAATATATCCAAAATATAAAAAATATTTCTAAAATATAAAAAATATATCCAAAACATAAAAATAGAAAAAATATATACTGTATATATTGAACAATATACCAAAAATAAAGTATTAAGGATAATGGGATTCTGTATGTTCATTATTTTTATATATAGTACTCTTGTTAAATTAATCTATTCTTGTTAGATGTGTCTGTTATAAATAAAGTGGGAGGGGTGAGAGATCGCCCGGGGAGACGGGGTCAAGGTGCTAATAGACAGCCGGACACTTGACTCCATGTCACCAGGGGATATCCCACCCAGGGTTTGAATTTATCTTATAGTCACAGGAAGACAAATATCTCCATTTCAGCATTGAGGCCCGTAGGCATCATGGTGTCGAAATCAAAAATTCTCCTTGATTCCACTCTTGACATATTTTCTTTGTGATTGCCCCCCTCCAATGACGCTTAATTCTTTCGAAAGCCGTAAAGGTCAATAATGAGGGGTCACTGTTGTGGTATTCTTTAAAGTGTTTCGAGACTGTGTGTAATTCGTATCCCTTTGTGATGCTTGCCATATGTTCTGACACTCTTGTTTTGAAAAGTCTTTTGGTCCTGCCCACATATTGTTTTTGGCAAGGACACTGTAATAGATAAATTACATCCATAGAGTTACAGGAAAGGTGTTCTCGGATTTCATATGTGAAGTCGTTTCGTGTGGACATAACTGTATTTGTTCTTTTAGGGAACTTTGTAGTTTTGTAATTCTTGCATCTTCCGCATCTGAAAAAACCTTTTAATGAGAGCCAGTTAGGATTGCTACTAATGACTTTCTTTTTTATAGTTGGAGCTATTTTTAGCCCTAAATTCGGGGCTTTGGTGTATGTGATGAGAGGTTTCACTGGAAGCATATTGCCTATTAATTTATATTTTAATAAATGATGCCAGTATTTGTGGATGATCTTTTCTACCTTTTTATATTGTGTATTAAAAGGTATTATTATTCTAATATTCTCATCCTCAGTTTTTGATGAATCTGGCGGAGAAGAGGAAAAGAAGGAGTTCCTATCCATTAGTTTTACTTTTTCAAATGAATTTTCTATTGTTTTCAATGGATATTCCTTGGCTAAAAATTATTTTTTTAGTCTTTTTTTAGGCTATTGGCTTCCACTTCAAATTGGCTGTTTTCCGTGCAATTTCTTTTCAGTCTCCTAAATTGACTGGTCGGTATATTTGTAAGCCATCTTCGTAGATGGCAGCTGGAATGAAGGATGTAGTTGTTCTTTGCAATAGGTTTCTGATATGTACTGCAAAGGAGTTTAGTTCCTGATGTTGTAATTGTAAGGTCTAAGAATTCTATCTGCTTATTACTGATATTGGAAGTCAGGGTGATGTTATATTCATTGATGTTGATATTTGTTAGAAGTTCTTTCAATTTGTCTTCAGTATCTGTCCATATAAATATGATATCATCTATGTATCGTCGCCAGAGTACCAGGCTCGCTCCCAGTACTTGTGCTATGATTTCTTGTTCCCATTGTGCCATCAAAATATTGGCATAACTGGTACCCATGGCTGTTCCTCGTTTTTGTAGATAAAAAACTGAGTCATAAGAAAAATAATTATGGGTCAGGATGAAACGTACTCCTTCCATTATATATTTTATTTGTTCTTCAGGTAACAGTTGATAATTGAGTTGTTTGTCCAGGGCTGTTATTCCTTGTTCGTGATCAATAATTGTGTAAAGGGAATTGACATCCAGTGTACCGATAATACAAGTTTGTTGGTAATCTAATTGCTCTAAGATTTTTACTATCTCTGTCGTGTCTTTGATATATAAGATGGTGATTTTTTAACTGTCGGTTGTAATAATCAGTCTAAGTATTGTGATAAGTTTGAAGTAAGTGAGCCGATACCTGAGACATTTGGTCTACCTGGTGGATTGGTATAGTTTTTATGAATTTTAGGTAAACAGTAAAAGACCGGTAGTCTATTTTGTGATCCTGTTATAAATTAAAATTCTTGTTAAGTTAGTATCCCTGTTTCCTTTCCCTGTAGTCCATAGATTAGTAGAACATTATAGAATTTCTCTGTTGGATCACCTTTGAGAATAGCATATGTTTAGGGATCTAGCAGTTGTTTTTTACACTCTAAATCATAGTCTTGCACATTTTGGATTACAATGGCTCCACCTTTGTGTGGATTGAAGTTCTTTGATAGCTTTTTCTTCATTTTTTGTTAAATTACGGTATGTCTACTTTGTATTTATTCTTCTGATGTCAGTCTCTACACATTTCCTCAAAGTTGCTATGTCATCTCCCATTTCTTGTTTGGGATATTTTATTTTATTTTAATTTTAGCTCTGTGTGGCAAAAGGTGGAGGGTTTTGTTGGTTCATGTGTTATGGTTTTTTTTATAAAGTTTTTTTTCAAACATAATTTTATAATGAATTTTTCCACCCCTATGTATGTGTTGAATTTTAAGCCCTTATTCAGAAGTTGTTTTTGTGTATCTGTCAAGGTCGTGCTACTAAGATTGACTATATTGCTTAATGTAAAATATGAATGAACAAGGGCACTCAAGATAACCGTGACCACGTATTGCAGGTAAGTATATATTTATTTCTAAGCAGGTCAATAAACTAATAAATAAAATAACAATGGGTAGCAGATAGCAATATGATATACAATGTGTTTAAAAGAGCAAATATTCGATACTTCGATCTAACACCATATAAACTAATATACAATATGTTTAAAAGAGCAAATGTTCGATACTCCGATCTAACACCATATAATCGGTCCAATGGTTATGAACAGCCGGAAAAATCACTAAGTGTCGATAAAACTGGCCACTTATAATCGAGACTAAGAACGAATGCCACTCTATTCATGGCAGAGTGGGAACGATTGGCCATACAACCAAGGCTGGGGACGGACCTGGTGCTCTGGCAACGTTATATCGATGACATCCTTTTTATTTGGCAAAGTGGGAATGAAAGTTTACAATCCTTTTTGAAAGATATTAATTCCAATGATAGGAATCTTAAATTTACAGGCACTACGAGTCAGGTGAATGTTGAATACCTGGACTTAAACATTAGTATTGTAAATCAAGATATAATATGTAGTACCTTTGTCAAGCCCACTGCCAAGAACAGTTATATTTTATTTAATAGTTGCCACCTCCCCAGTTGGTTATCCAACATCCCACATGGACAATTCCGAAGAATAAAAAGAAATTTCACATTAGAAACACAATTTGAGATGGACGCTAATAAGATGAGAGACAAATTTCTGGAGAAGAAATATCCGACTGAGATCCTAGACAAAGCATTGCAACAGGTTAAGTGTATGGACAGGAATTCCTTTTTTGAGGAGAAAATAGGAGAAAATAGCACAACATCTAGATTCTCCTCAAGAAATTTTGCGGTTAATCTTGCCCTTTAGTGATGATTATAAGAAAATACGCCAGATTGTGACCAAACACTGGCATTTTCTACAAAAGGACAAAATTATAGGTACAATATTGCCAGCAAATTACTTTCACAAAGGCCCCTAAATGGAGTATAAAAGTGGCCCCCACGGTGAAGAGACAATCAAATAGGGAATCCACTGTTTCGAGTTGGATGGGTCTACAGGGCTTTTTTAGGTGCAGCATTTGTAAAAACTGCAAAGTAACATCTTTTCAGAGAAGAACCAATGAATTAATGTCCAATCACAACAATCATCGCCATCTAATCAAGGACTGTCTAACGTGTAATTCAGAAAATGTAATTTATGCCATAGAATGTCCGTGCAAACGACTCTATATAGGCAGGACTAAGAGATCTTTAAAAAAGCGCATTGCGGAACACATAAACAATATACGGAAGGGATTTTAAAACCACTCGTTATCATACCACTTTAAAATCAGTCATAATCAAGATCCCTCAGGTTTGAGGTTTCTTGTTATTGACAAAGTGGAAAAAGAGTGGAGAGGAGGTAACCACATAGAAAGGATGTCTAGACTTGAAACCAAGCGAATATTTGAATTCGATACCCTGATACCCAAGGGGCTCAATGCAGAGTTCGAGCTTTTTGGATTTTTATGAGAAGTCGGTGGGTGCCCACGTTTCGATGATTAACCGATTGTTTATATTACGGTCGGTTTCTCCTCTAGACGTGGGTTCCCACCAACATACAACCCTAATATAGTTTTTAAATATAGTTTTAAATATATCTTGTGCTTTAATCATTTTATTTATTACTCATTGCTTTTACCGTGATATCAGGTCTGCAGAGACATATATGTGACAGTGATTTTGACTGCCACATGTATGTATTTTCCTTGCAGAGAAAAAATACTGGATTGTGATCATTTGGTTTGATTATATTTATCTAGCATATAGATAAGTCTTTTACTGTTGATACTTCATTGTTTTAATTATAATATTTATTAGTAGGATGTTGGGCAAGTAATGTTAGGCCTCATTTAAATGAAAAAACAAAAAACGCACAGATGCTGCATCAAAAACGCAGAGTGCACAGATGCGTTTTTTGTTTTAAGAAATGCAGAACCTTTTGATATAAGATCCGATGAAATTATAGAAATATGAAAGATTGCTAGGGGTGTGAATAGCACTCTTTAGTTTCTTGATTATAACACCATGTTTGTGATTGAATTACAATGGAGAACACCTGAATAAATCGACAAACAGGATATGACGTTCGAATTGGGACCAATAAGACCATGAAACATTCAGTATAAAAGAGGGGTTTTGAGAGGGGTGAAGCAGACCACTGAGGAAGGGGTTGGACCCCGAAACGCATCTGGTGCTACAGCCCATCTTTGTACCGAAAGACCGACTATACCTACAAATCGACCATTAACCGAAGAAAGAGCCGTCTTTAATCTCCCGATTGAATAGTGCTGCAATATCAAAGGCATATCCGGGGAGTGAGAACATCTTAAGGTTCTGATGAAAATTTCGGATAAGAACTTGGTCGATTATAAGGTAAAGGAATATTCGAACTTGCAAGTCATTCAGTAGCGGGATGCCGCTACCTACACTACTGCAGCGGGACGCCGCTGTGATTAATTGTGGGACATTCGTTCTTAGTCTCGATTAGATATAAGTGGCCAGTTTTATCGACACTTAGCGATTTTTCCGGATGTTCATAACCATTGGACCGATTATATGGTGTTAGATCGGAGTATCGAACATTTGCTCTTTTGAACATATTGTATATTAGTTTATATGGTGTTAGATCGAAGTATCGAATATTTGCTTTTTTAAACACATTGTATATCATATTGCTATCTGCTACCCATTGTTATTTTATTTATTAGTTTATTGACCTGCTTAGAAATAAATATATACTTACCTGCAATACGTGGTCACGGTTATCTCAGGCCTTGTTCATTCATATTTTACGTTTTCTTGTATTGAGTGAGTGGTCTCAATTTACAGGAGAACCGGCTTGTGTGTAGTGCTCTTAGTGCGACATTCAATCTATTATTCATAGTGCTTAATGTGTCTGATGTGTCTTGTGGTATCTCAGTGGTCTTCTTTCTATGTCTCCCTCGTCGTATCTTCTTTGTGGTCTGTATTCCTGAGTTCTGCTTGTGTTCCTTATTGGTTGATCTGTTTGTTGGTGATTCCAATGTTGTTGTTGTCTGTGAGGGACATTTGTTCGTCTCGTTTCGGGTTGCTCCTGGGTGGGTGTCTCTCTTTGTGTATTGTTTCTGTGTCTTAAGTTGTAGTGGTGTACTGGGGTTTGTGCTCTCGTGTGTCGTTTTGGTGATCGTGAATGGCAATATGACCTTGTTCTGTGGTGTGGCGGAGTCTGATCTAAAAAATGAGGCAACCTTAAGGCTTCGTAGTGATTTTTGGTGGGAACGTTGTATTTTGTTTGTATATTGTTTCTAATTTGATCTTGTTTATTCTGCTTGGGTTTTGTAGTAATGTTTTCCTGAGTCGGTGTTTTCTCTATCAGTTCTTGTGGGCTATTTAGA
Organism: Bufo gargarizans; assembly: GCF_014858855.1. Lineage (NCBI taxonomy): Eukaryota > Metazoa > Chordata > Amphibia > Anura > Bufonidae > Bufo > Bufo gargarizans. The sequence goes on along the minus strand of NC_058080.1, from coordinate 474,256,130 downwards.
TATTCTGTTTGGTAAGATATTTGTTTATGTTGTTTTAACTTGTTTTTTCTACTCATAATTGTTTATTCTAAGTTATCTAGACTTGTAGATATTCTCTGTTGCCACATGTTAAAATACTCATCATGTTGTAATCTATCTATTGATTCCCTTAGTTTTGATATTTGTTCAATTGTATCTTCCAATATTTGTATCCGTCTCTTGATTATGAGTTCTATTAGTGTTCTTGATTGGACCTTAAGGAGGGTATCCCATTCTCGTTTAAAGGCCTCGTTCATTAGGTCTTCTGCTGGTTCCTTTGTTAGTAATAGTCCTTTTGGATACAATCTATAGCTAAGTATTGGTTAAGTGATTTGATTTCCCACTTTTGTCTTAGTTGCCTATGTAGTAATCTTTCTAATTCTCTGAACATTTCAGATTCTGATTTATTATTAGTATGGTGGGTGTTAGGGTTTTCTATTTCTTCAAATGAGAATATAACTATATTCTTACACTTATTTTCCATGCATCCCCAAATGTCCATTCTTACTACCAGGAGGAGCTCAACCAAAAATGGGTTTTAAGGAAGATAAAAAATGTGTAATATAGGTAGTAGAATAATAGCTGTTCTCAGTCCGAGGAAGCTAACCCAAAAGCTTCAAGTTAGTGGAATGAAAAATAAAATGAATGGACAGCACTCGGCATCAATATAGTTTATTTAGATTATAAGGATAAGGAGAACTTAAAAAGTGTCAATTGGTAGTTGACTATGTCAGATGGTAATTGACATATATTAGTCTGGCTTGTTTGTATGGCTTTAATAGAACTTGTGATGTGTATATTCTTTAAGGTATTAATAATAGGTGACTGAGTTTATAAATAAACAGATATATAAATAAAAAATAAATAAATAGATACTTGATAGGTGAGAAGATGCTAGTTTCTATAAAAATATATTATTCAGGGTTTAAATGTCCTTAAATTATAGGTTGATGTCCATATATATAAAAAAAATTATCAATAGGTGTCAAAACATATTTATCAGTGTTCATCTGTGGTTTAGAAATTCATATCGTCCACAAACAAGTTCATATAATCCAGAGAAAGTCCATAAAAAAAGTTCATAAAAAAATTCAAAAACATAGTTCATAAGAGATGTCTATAGATCAATGAATTATAGATCGCAAAAATTCATGTAGTTCAAAAAGGTTATTCTGAGTTCATAAGTTCATATAGATAGTTAAAAAGCAGTTCATATCAATAGTAGATCGATCTCAATGATAGCTTTTTTAGTGATCACTTATATTCAAAGGATGAAATCAAGGTGGTAATGGATGCAGATGGGTCTTTTTGTAAATGGATCTTTCATATATCTGCTCCTATATTTGGATATGCGTTTATGCTAATAGTTGGATCTCCACCTGGAAGGAAAATAACACAGGGGTACGTTACCACTCTTCTGTGTTTCTCCGGCTGTCCAGGTAGTCGGCGGTGTCCTCGCTATGCACGTGGGTTGCAGAAATGTGTCCGTTGCGCGCTTTTCTCCTCCAGTGACATCACTTCTGGGTAGTTGGAATTATTCAGCGGTCGGCGTGCCACGTGTTCTATGGAGCGGGATTGTTAGAAATTGCGGGTCTTCTTTGTATACACCGCAAACTTTTCAATGTACTGGACAGTATCAATTATGGGACTTATGGCTGCTCTCTCCCCATACGCGTTTCAGAGCCTTCAGCTCCTTCTTCAGTGGGTATGAGTAGCCATAGTCCTTTTTGCCCATATATACTCTTTTGTCTTTATTGTTTTAATTGATTAATTAATTGATTAGGAGGAGGGGATTGTAAGCTCCTCCTCTGGTCTTTCTGAAAACTGGAAGGATAGTTGAATGGATACCGTGATCCGGAATCAACACAGAAATGTATAAGAATTATGTTGGTTAATATGTTAAGAAAGAATATATATATGTAAAGTATTATTTCAAGCTAGACTCCTTATACTTAGGAAATGGATAAAAGAAGATCCACCTACAGTGGGACAGTGGTGTGAAGCAGTAGTTAACCTTATTAAAATTCAACGGGTTTCTGAGTGCTATACTAAAAATCCAGTAGGACTTGATGAGATTTGGAATAAATGGCCATATTAGGTTGAGCTTTTTTTTTTTTTCCCCAGTTCCTCTCTCTCCCCTTCTTCCCCAGGGGCGGTGGGTAATCGGGTGATAATTAATAATATTTATTATAGTAGTAATATGGAATATGTTACATTATGTAATTGATTTGATGAAAGATTAGATGTTTTAAAAAAGAAAGAAAATAATAAAGTTAATAAAAATAAGAAAGAATATATCCAAAACATAACAAAAATACGTAAAATATAAAAAATATATCCGAAACATAAAAATAGAAAAAAATAAAATAAAATATATAGATAAAAAAATATGTAAAAAAATCTTCATATATATCATAAAATAGGATAGTGATAAAATTGAATCAAAATAGAAGATAATATATATATATATATATATATATATATATATATATATTGAGCAATATACCAAAAATAAAGTATTAAGGATAATGAGATTCTGTATCTTCATTATTCTATATATAGTACTCTTGTTAGATGTATCTATTCTTGTTAGATGTGACTGTTATAAATAGATATTACTAACAAGAGTACTATATATATATATATATATATATATATATATATATATATAATAATGAATATACAGAATCCCATTATTCTTAATACTTTATTTTTGGTATATTGTTCAATATATATTCTAAATATTTATATATATTATCTTCTATTTTTATTCAATTTTATCACTATCCTATTTTATGATATATATGAAGAATTTTTCTTACTTTTTTAATATATATATATATATATATATATATATTATATTTTTTTCAATTTTTATGTTTTGGATATATTTTTTATTTTTTATATTTTACATATATTTTTTTTGTTTTGGATATATTCTTTCTTAACATATTAACCAACATAATTCTTATACATTTCTGTGTGGATTCCGGATCACGGTATCCATTCAACTATCCTTACAGTTTTCAGAAAGACCAGAGGAGGAGCTTACAATCCCCTCCTCCTAATCAATTAATTAATCAATTAAAACAATAAAGACAAAAGAGTATATATGGGCTAAACGAACTATGGCTACTCATACCCACTGAAGAAGGAGCTGAAGGCTCTGAAACGCGTATGGGGAGAGAGCAGCCATAAGTCCCATAATTGATACTGTCCAGTACATTGAAAAGTTTGCGGTGTATACAAAGAAGACCCGCAATTTCGAACAATCCCGCTCCATAGAACACGTGGCACGCCGACCGCTGAATAACTCCAACTACCCAGAAGTGATGTCACTGGAGGAGAAAAGCGCGCAACGGACACATTTCTGCAACCCACGTGCATAGCGAGGACGCCGCCGACTACCTGGACAGCCGGAGAAACACAGAAGAGTGGTAACGTACCCCTGTGTTATTTTCCTTCCAGGTGGAGATCCAACTATTAGCATAAACGCATATCCAAATATAGGAGCAGATATATGAAAGATCCATTTACAAAAAGACCCATCTGCATCCATTACCACCTTGATTTCATCCTTTGAATATAAGTGATCACTAAAAAAGCTATCATTGAGATCGATCTACTATTGATATGAACTGCTTTTTAACTATCTATATGAACTCAGAATAACCTTTTTGAACTACATGAATTTTTGCGATCTCTAATTCAAAATAAAAACTGTCTTTGTTGCCCATAGAAACCAGTCACTGTGCAGCTTTCATTTTGCATGCTGCTCTTTGAAAATGAAAGTAATGCTGTGCTTTGTTGGCCATTTCCAGCATAGAGGCTGTCTTCTTCATCAGTGTTTGTTTTCCTGGTTGCAGCAGTAACATCCCATGCACACCATTCCACTACTGCAGCCAATCACTGGCCTTAGCAGTCACATCCCATATACCGCTAAGGTCAATAATTGGCTGCATTGTGACCTGGTGTGTATGGGACATCATTGCTACAGCCAGGAAAATGAAATTGGCATTAACACTGTAAACAACAGTTGAGAAAATACTTAAACAAAACTTAAGCTCAGCTAACCTCTCAACAACCCCCTTTACTACTATCCACCAATACAAGACACCGTGATGTGCCGTATACCATTCAAGCCTACCTTGATCTGGAATTCTAGTGGTTCAGCGTGTTTCTCACGCGATTGTAGGTGCTGATGTTTGAAGTTCTTTCTACGCAGGGGATCTTTGTCTATCGTAAGCTGTTTGTCTTGGAGTTCGCCCTGGTTGGTGGCAGAACTTCCAATGTTCCTTCGCTCGTACTCACTGATGAGCGGGTAACATTAGAGACCACATAACATGCAACACTCAGGGAATAATTTATGCTATAAAATGCCCCTGCGAGAAAATCTATAATGAGAGAACAAAAAGATGCCTAAAAAAATGTATAAGTGAGCATGTATATAACAGAGAAAAAATCAGAGGGACACCCCCTGTCTAGACATTTTAAGGAAAAGCATAATTAAAGAATAGAGGGATCATCATCTGTAGGGCTTCAAATAGTAAAAAAAAAAAAGTAGCAAGAGGAGGGGATTACATAAAAAATCTATCAAGAAAAGAAACGCAGTGGATTTTCAATATGGATACACTAATGCCCAGAGGCCTAAATGCCGAAGTTGAGCTGTTTGGCTTTGAATGAGAAGCAAAGCAATCAGCAGCGCTGCATGGGTTAATACAGGGGAGCGATGTCTATTTAAAAAGAGCTATAGCAGTACCCTATTGATCCCCTGACGAAGAGCGACATAATTCGCTCGAAACGCATTGGAAGGTATTGTGGGACTAGCGGCAATCTGTAGCTCCAAAGTGGTGACGTCACCCGCTCATCAGTGAGCACGAGCGAAGGAAAATTGGAAGTTCTGCCACCGGCCGGGGCGAACTCCAAGACAAACAGCTTACCGTAGACAAAGATCCCCTGCGCAGAAATAACTTCAAACATCAGCGCCTACAATCGCGTGAGAAACACGCTGAACCACTAGGATTCCAAGTACAGCGATGACAGTGCCGAGATCAAGGTAGGCTTGAATGGTATACGGCACATCACGGTGTCTTGTATTGGTGGATAGTAGTAAAGGGGGTTGTTGAGAGGTTAGCTGAGAGCGGTGTCTCAAGTTTTGTTTAAGTATGTTTGCATAGAATTTCAGCACTTTACGGGAGTGCGGTGACACTGCAGCTTCACACAGTATATAGCGCCAGTGGTTTTTTATATGAACAGTTGAGAAAAGTGGTAAGTATCACTTCTTTTGCTATTTTATAACACTCAATGTTGCTGCCTCATTAATAAAAATGATATGGTAAATGCAGTATGAGTGTTAATTGTTCACAAAACAATGGAAATAGAATGAAAATGTATGTAGTAGAATGTTTCAGGCAAGTATCATTTACTATGACCTAGTGGTTTTTACATTTGAGATCTCATTTTATTTTGCATAAAAGTTAAACGTGCGCTCTGCTACTAAATATGAAAATACAAGTCTTAAAGATGCCCTGTCGGCAAGAACAACCCTATTAAACCAAACATACTGCCTAGTAGGGCTCATCGTGCTGATTAAAACAATACCTTTCTTTTGTCTGTATGCTAAACAGCAACTGAGATGTCCACCATTTTTATATGCAAATATAGCAAACTAGCAAGATGGATCACCAGGGGGAGGGGATTAATCCTTGGAGCACTGATTTTGTAACAATCCCTGTGGTTTGCACACTCTTTCCTCCCCTTGATTGAAAGGGCTAGACATCAGCATGCTAAAGGCAGAGCTGTGTCCTAGAATGTATATATCATATACACTACATTTAGAGAGAGAGAGAGACTGTTTTAGGCAGGGAGAACTCATAACTTCAGATGGAAAAAAATTAAGAATAGTCTAAAAAACAATATTCAATATAGTGCTATATATTTTTTTGGGTAGAATATTCGTCATTTTTTTTCCATCTAAAGTCATGATTCCTCCCTGCTTAAATTGCTTGATAAGTAACTTAAGCAGGGAGGAATCATAACTTTAGATGGAAAAAAATCACAAATATTAAAAAAAAACTATATATAGCACTATATTCTATAGTGCTATATATTCGTTTTTGACCCACGCCTGTATTGATTGCGTAATATTTGCATATTATGCGATCATTACCTTGTCGATTTTTCGAGTAAAAAAACTAATATTTAACACTATATATGAAATATTCGCAAATTCTCAAAGTTGCGATATTCGCAATAAATTTTCATAATTTGAATATTCGCTCTTAACACTAGAGGCTATAGCCTTTTTAATGGGTTAAAATGAGGGAGAGAAAAAAATAAATCTGAAAGTCTCTCCCAAGATTCAAACCTGGAATCTCTACATGCAGAGTTGGTCACTTAAAGGGCTTCTGTCAGCCCACTAAACCGTTTTTTTGTTTTTTTATGTTAATAATAATCCCTATACTGCGAGCTCTGCATACATAAGCTAAATATTCATTTTGGTTCAGTAGAATTTGATAAAAAGCTATTTTTATAATATGTAAATTACCTTGCTACCAGCAAGTAGGGCGGCTACTTGCTGGTAGCAGCCGCATCCTCCGATCCTAATGACGCCCCCTCCGCATTGTGATTGACAGGGCCAGGGAACGGAATCGTTCTCTGCTGGCCCTGTTTGAATTCCAAATATCGCGCCTGCACCGTACCTGTCTTTAATCTGCGCCGATGACGTCACATCTACACCCGGTGCAGGCGCATTGAGGATGAAGCGGCCGAGAGAGCGGCCGCCTCTCAGTGCGCCTGCGCCGATTAAAGACAGGTACGGCGCAGGCGCGAGATTTGGAATTCAAACAGGGCCAGCAGAGAACGATTCCGTTCCCTGGCCCTGTCAATCACAATGCGGAGGGGGCGTCATTAGGATCGGAGGATGCGGCTGCTACCAGCAAGTAGCCGCCCTACTTGCTGGTAGCAAGGTAATTTACATATTATAAAAATAGCTTTTTATCAAATTCTATTGAACCAAAATGAATATTTAGCTTATGAATGCAGAGCTCACAGTATAGGGATTATTATTAACAAAAAAACAACAAAACGGTTTAGTGGGCTGACAGAAGCCCTTTAAGGTACCTCCAGGCTACAGCCTTGTCATATTGAGGACTGTGTTTTTTTTTAATACATGGAAAGCTAATATATACTATTGGTTTCATTGTAATTATATATTGTACATGTGAATAAAGCAGTAATATATATATATTAGTATTTAAATCCACTCTTCTTAATGTGGCAAAGCTATAGTATGCAGTGTATATGATATGTAACCGCTAGAACACAGCTCTGTCTTCACATGCTGATGTCTAGTCCCGTAAGTCCAGGGGAGGGGCAGTGTATAGCGCACAGGGGGTGTGACAAAAGCAGTGCTCCAACGCTTCAGTCCTGCCCCAACAGTGGTCCAACTTGCTCATTTGCATATGCATAAAAATTCACACAAAAGAATGGCATTGGTTTATTCAGCATGTCGAACCCTATCAGGCAGTGTGCCTGGTTTAATAGGGTTGATGATGCTGACAGAGCTTCTTTAAATTAGGATTCAAGGACTGTCGGCTGTTTGCTTGAGCCAACCTGCATCAGTCTGATCCCCACCTTTCTGATATTGATGACCTATCCTATGGATAGGTCATCAATATTATCATTCTGGACCCCTTTAAGTCTGTTGTTTCACCAGGTCATTCATTTTTCATATACTCTGTTAGAGTGTATGGATACCATTGATGGGTGACCACACTAAATTATCCAGAGCAGAGAATTTATATCAAAGAACCGCTCTTTCTCTGATAAACCAGTCCTATCCATGTGTCTCTTGATCTACTATGGTTTGGAATCTGGATTAATGGTGATATGCTGATCAGCTTTAATATAAAACGGAGGTTTCATAATGACAGCCTCTTTCATTTATATGTGACCATTTTGCATAGATAAATTAAACTAAGCTTTTGTACATAATCAATAAGATGTGTACATAATCAATTAGCACTGGTGTAAAAATATATAATTTTGTAACCTATGTGTCATGGTTACAAATAAGATCTATGACGCTGTTCTTTTTTAAAATGACATCTTTCTTGGAAATATATATTTTTCATAAGCTCATGCTTATGTTTTTTTCTCACTGTAACACACTTATTTGTACAGAATAGAAGACTTTACATTAATTTAAATAACGCAGCAGCAATAAAGCTTCCTATTCGATGTGAGCAAGCCTTGTGAAATGTAATGCAAATTAATAACTATGAAAAAAAAAACTGGATTGCAGTGTTGTGGTCCAATACTACAATTATGTAGCATTTTCATGTTGAATTTTTTTGCTAGTGGAAATAATATTTAGTGTTTCATAATATAATATAGAGTGGTAGATACACACAGATATATAGATGTCTAATT